>NW_008794451.1:146527-170562 GCF_000699145.1 Aptenodytes forsteri
AAATTAAAAGTGTTGAAAATATCCAATGATTTTGGCCATCTTAGTTAATGAATACATGACAACGAATGTGTGTCTTGGATCAAGTTAAAGATATTTTAATTTACTGTATTAATTTCTAGTATGCAAATACACTCAAAACATACCTTCCTTTTACTTTTTCCTGTCCCATTGACTGACTCAGAATGCGTAGATGTGAGAGTTTTGCTTTGAATTCCAACCCAAAATTTCTCTAGATCTTGAACAACAGTTGCACTGGAAAGAAAACAAAATAATCATTATTTGTCTATCAAAATATTTCAGTATAAAATGCCAATAAACTTTCCTCCCCCCCCAGCCAAGAAAATCCACTCTATTTTGATTTTAAGGGTATACAGTACATGTTTGAAAAGAACATCATCATTTTCCAGAACACTTTTCCAGTTACTGTATTATCACCCAACATCATTTTAAAGATAAATAAAATAGATGCTGAGAAGGAGCAGAAGAGGAATGGACACTATTTGAAGAAGCGCTGACTCCAGTGGGGAGTATCAGCTCAAATGTCCATAAAAATTGTCACACCTCTTTCCCACTCCGACCATCTATATCTATGATGGAGAACTGATTTTCATGGCCTTAATGAGTGGAAGCGATTGTGTTTTTAATTTGTGTTCTTTTGCCCCTTTTTGTATTCCTCAAGATTTAATGAAGCAAGGCCAAGATGCCTCTATCAAATATCTACATTTCAAACAATATCAAGCTATCAAATATTTAGATATTTTCAATTACATCAAGCATGCATTTTTTTAGACCAGGTGATATTTTTTACAAGCTTCAGATCTGCAAGAAAAGTAGCATTAAATGTAGGATAAATTTGTCTTCTCCTTTTTTCAGCAATTAGTTCATGGGTAACTTATTTTTATAATTCAAAAATAAGTTCACGGAAACTTATTTTTAAATTTATCTTACAAGCATTTACATCAAACTACTATTCTTCTGCTGTTCAAAATGAAAAAAGTTGTAATTGAATGGAGTCTGAACTTCACTGATTCAGGGAACTAGTTACATTCATATTGTTGCTCATGTAATTAAAGAGGTCAAAGTGTAAAAGCTGGTTACTCAAAGATCCATTAATTACACTGTGCTTAATGGAATTATTTACATACATTAACACCTGTAGGACAGTGTTTACCTTTTATAATTATACCTTGAAATGGAATCATGTTATTTAATGGACACAGTGGGAAGTTATGACAAACTATGAAAAAAACCATAATTGTAGCAAGACCAAGAACATCAGAAATAGCAGCACAGATCCATGTTAAATTAATCCATAGAAATAAAATTTCAAGCCAAAAAAAAAAAAAAGAAAAACAATTATTTACATAAACTGAAGATCTCTAACATCACGGGGAGCAATCCATGTTGTTGTAACTTTCTGCTTCACATCTGAATTTGCATGACTTACTGCTGAATTCTGCAATTAAAAAGAAATACATATAATTATATAAGATGCAAAAGTGACTTTTACCTATACTATTAGGGGAACTGTCTCTACTACAACATGTAACACTGATGTCCTCCTAAAAGATGCCAGGTAGCTTCTGCATTAGATTCATATCACATATAGAAGATACATGTATTTCTTGAGAAAGTCTAAATTTTTAAACTCTACTGATGAAATAACTTTGCCACATAAAAAATGCTCACTTCTTCTGTCAATTCTGATTAAAGTATTTAAAAGAAAACCAAGCTTAAGTAAGTATTCCAAAGACTGAACACATACCGTCACGTTATGACATTCCAAGCCTTTAGTGTTTGGATCTGTAATTTTAAAAGTACCAACAGGAACATCTCCTTCTATTTCTCGAGCTTGTAGATTAAATCCTTTAAAACCAACATCTTTAAGTGCTTCTAGAGTCACTGTGAAAACAGACATTTTGAGAAATTTAAGTTTCATACACAACTGAAACCTCTTAAATGTTTAAAAACTAATTTCCTTCACTCCAAAGCACAAGACTGCATGTACAGAAATTACTTAAAACCTTTTATAATTTTTAAAAATGTTGTGATTTATTGCAGTTTTTATTAATTATCAAAAGAATGACAATAAAGGAAAAGGAAGAAATTTAAAGAGGCATTTCTGTGTAAGGTAACATGAAGTATATGATTTACTGACAATTTTAAAAGTAATTCTGCTCTATCAAATGACTACAACTTTCTCATTAATCTCATTTGCTTCCCATGCATACTCAGAATATTGGCCAATGGCCCTGCTGACCAAAAGGTTATTTATTTTCTGTCCAATTAGGCCTACGAAGTCAAAATACCTATGGGAGAAAGAGAATTGCATTTCTTCGTACCTCTGTTTCAAAAGAAAAGATTAACTTTTGCCTAAGGCTGAATTGCAGAACCATTCTTTTTTTTCATGTGTTACAACTGGCAAAACAGAAACTAGACAGTTTGGCTCTCAAGTTCTATATTAAACACGAAAAATTAATAATGATGAACTCAATTTTACTCAAATTTTGTTACTGAAGGAGCTCAGAAAAGTATGGAAGAGAGTGGTTTCATGTTTTGTGTATATCCAAATTGAAATTAAATTTCAAAAGGCATAATCAAATTTGTTATGATCTATTATAAACTTGCTCTGCTAATGCCAATATTAGGCACTTTTGCAAATAAAATCAGAATAATGATTTATGCCCAAAGGTATGTGTAGTCATTAAAAGTAAGGACAGATAAACTGACACAGAAGTCAAGGCAAGGACCAATCATACCTTGACAATTTAACATTTCCAAACACCTGCATAATTAGCCTTCCAATTTGTCATCAACTTTCAGTCCTAATCCACTAATTTTTCGCAGGTCTCACAGGAGGGATGACATCCAACACTTGAATGCAGTGTTAAACCAAGCACAGATGTGACTGTAAGAGTGTGGGCACATGGCATGCCACAGGTGAAACTGCAATATACTTAATACAAGGGCAACCTAATGCAGCTCCCTGAGATCAGGTACTGGATGCTTACAATTTGAAGCAATAGAAAAGTAGTGCTAAAGCAAGAAAAGCATTGTTAGGAAAAAAAAAAAGGAGGGGGAAAAAAAAAGGCAAGGTTAGTAGCATCTGGGATTCAATATTTTTGTCATGGTAAATTCCATATAACCTCACAGAACAGTCTGCATATACTTAAATCCATCCATCATTTTGTTGGCAATACTGTTTTAAAAATAGCTATCAGTAATCAAAAAGCCCTCCCATCCTTGAAGGAGTCATTCACACACGTTTTTCCAAGAACAGCAGCTACAACAGGACTCTAACGCTTCTCCATTTTTCTCCCTACATATGACTCTCCGTGGAAGCACATCCATCCTAATAGGTTTGGGTAAAACAGAATCCCAGCTGTACAGTAGCTACTTAGTGAATAATGTTCTTTTTCAGCTACTGAAATACACCAACGGACATGTGATGGGTTACAACTCACTTCCACGCTTCTTCTAGCAAATGGCCAGAAAAAGAAGCATTCACAAGCCACTTAAAGTGTGACAGCACCATGAGATGGCATCATAGTGTGGAGAAACAAGGCTGTCAAAGTGTTCCATCCAGAGAGCAATTTGGGATTAGGAAGATAAAAAGCCAAAATAGCTCCACCTCCTGCAATTTGATAAAATCTGGGATGCAGCTCTTAGAAGGATGACTCAAAATGTCTCAGTCTTGAGTTGTCTTATATTGCACCCTGAATTTTTATTTTCCTGTAAGATGACAGCATGTGAACATCTAATGAGTAGGATCCCTTTGTATTGCAAGGGCCTGATACAACCGCAAATACTCAAATACGAAGTTAAAGAGCAATTAATTATTAGTCCAGTTTGGCCAGGTGTCCCATTTCATTTTAATTTTGTCACAAAAATTATAGCCTGAAGTTAAGATATAGCATGAAGTTAAGATATATTTATTAGATAGGGAAAAGAAAAAAGAGCGAATATATCTTCAGTTATACAAATATATACATACATAAAAAAACATTAAAAAAAAGATTAATATCTCAGGTATAGATGAATAAGATTGACATTAAAAAATAAATTTAACTAGACTGAGAGGGAAATGGGGGAATTTTGGTGAAAACTGGTAATTCTGGGAGACACAGATAAATATATTATATTATTCAGATTATTTACCTTGGATTTCATTTCCTGGCTCAAAGTTATCAAAAGATACAGCAATAAGATATGGTGGTGCAGATGTCTGTGGTTCAGCCTGATAGTTTGGTAACAGAGAATCACAATCAATTGAGGTATTTGCCTGTGGAAAACCAAGGATTCTGGGCAAAAATATCCCGCAGAACAAAAAAACAAAGCAGGCGTGTCTCCTCATCTGTGGAACAAAAATACAACATAGTTTATGGTAACTTCTTTTTAGTAGTTGCCATGTTTGACAAATATCTGCTTTTCTCCAGGGTAGGAAACAGAACAAACCTAGAAAGCTGGGCTTCCATTGCATTAACGTATTTTGAAGAAAATAAATCAAAATAAAATACCTATATACACTGGCAGAACAGTGCAATAAGGACACAAAGATTTCCATTTTAAAATATTGAATTGTTAATGGCAGTTTAAATTCTCTGGTTACATGACAGCAATCCATTAACAGCCATGTCTGCTGCATTATGGCTTTGGACTAGAAAAGGCTTTAAACAAACTTCCTCGTTGTTGAGCCGGCAGATTTAGCTTAGCTCCTTTGTTATTCAAGAACTAAGACACAATCCTTGGTCTCTCAAACTGCTTTTTGTAGATATCACCATGACTAGCGTGCTCTCTTTTGACTCCTTTGCCTACTCTCACTTCCAAGAGACAGCCAAGAAATCTATTGCTAAATGCCCTGGAGAACTCTTAGAAGTTTTTCCAAATATTTGTTTCCTGAAGGACTTAACAAAAGACTTCCGCAAAGTCCTTTGGAACTTCTAAACAATTCAAAAATACTAAATTGTTAGTGCATGCTTCCTATGGGTTAAGAATAAATTATACCCAGTACAGAAACTCACAAAAATAACTAAGAGGCAGGACTGAAGTCCAGTCTTCAAGAATCGTCAGTGGAAAGAAATTGTATTTTCTTTATAATTCACTTGTAGTACTGATGCTGATAGTAAACTGTTTCCAAGAAAGAAAGTAAACACTTCCCAGCAGTATTCTCAGGTGTTTACTACCAGATTTGAAGGCCCATGTTCAAAGTCAAAACATTCAACCAGCACCACATTATTTGTAAGGCCATTACATCTTACGACTATCTCACTGCTCCAGTTACAAAAATGCTGGTACAACTGTTAAATCACAAGAATTATTTAATAACGCTATTTTTCATGCCTTTCTGCTACAGGATTGCCTTGTGTGATATAACAGGCTGTAACAGAAAGAATGGAGATATTTACTTGAGATTTTTTAAAGCATTTCAAACACAATGTAAGAGACGTTCAATTTGTATCATCTACCTGTGTATCTTAATTTGTGCACCAATGCGTAAGACCATTCGGTTTTCTATGTGCTAATGAAATAAGTAACAGTAGCATCTAGAATCAGGGGGGGAAAACTTCAATTCCAAACACCCATGCATTTAACTCTGAACTTAAACAACTTTTTAAAAAGCCACTGAGTCAACAGATAATAAAACAGGTGACTGTGTTGAAAGATTTCCTATAGGAAGATGATGAAGGTTTGCATGGTGTCACAACCAGTAAGTGCAGCAATCAGAAAGCTATATATGCTAGTTACCATGTCTTTAAAGCAGATGAAGACTATCCCTCCCAAAAGTGTCATGAAAACGTCGCTTAAATGGGATGCTGGTAAGCATTGTGTTTTGGTATCAGTACGCTGGGTGCGGTTATCCAATCTCTTGTGACGATTTTGACATGGCCCACCTCTAATTAAATTTTAAATACAGCATGTAGGTGCTATTATATTAACAGATGTGGTAAACAGTGATTTAATATGAACCAGTCTATGTGTTGTTGAAATCTTTGTCTGACTCATGGAGAGATGGGAAAAAAAAAATAATCTGTTTCTAATTAGGTGTTCTATTTCAAAGCACGGAGTCCTTAGCCCTAGTTCAGCTGGGATTGGAAAACTGTCTGGAGCTGCACTCTGCCACGAAAGAAAACCAGTCTGAAACCTCCTTTCCACTTTTTCTGGCTAGAAAAGAGCCAGAAACACAAGGACAAGTTAAAACATGGCTGAGATCCCTTCTCTTTGCATCAGCTCTCTGATTTAACAGTTCAAGAGCTAGCCTAAGAGTCTCATCATGCCATCCTTTGGAACTAGGTTTTAGATGAGGAAGGGAGAGATATTAGCATCTTACAAAATTGCAAGTCCAGACTTGAGGCAGAAGCAGAAAATAATTTCCATGGGCCCCGAGTTCCAATACATATTCAATGCAATCATGTTATCTTGCAACACAAATTTACCTTTTCTCCATGAAAAATGTAAAAAAACTAGAAGCAAATATTTATAAAATAGAAGCATAGGGAATTCTGGCAAATAAATATTATTTGCAAGCTTCTAGTTGGATATAATTATGAAAAATAAACTGTATCCTCAGTTCCTTCATTTGATGGAAAAATTCTAGTTCTTTTTTTATCACAGATACAATCCCTTCTTCCTATGTGCCTATATGGCCCTCATCGTTGCAGTACCTGAGCTGCTACCTTAAGAATCCTCTTCCACATTTAGTCTAATACGACTTCAGGCCAACAATTAAATCCCTGGCTGCCAGTTAGTTAGCTACTGTGTTCAAAGTCTAGCGGAGTCAGGAAGAGACACTTTGGTGGTTTGCTTCTCCAGAGCCTTGGGCAAACTTCTGAATAGAGTCAAAAGTTGTTTTAAAAGCCTTTAAATATAGAGCATTTAATTATGATGATAAACATTTTTCTGTAATTTGAAAAACACAGTCCTAGCAAGTCCATCCTGCCAACAGTTTAAGATTCAGTCCTGTATACCCCTTTCTAATCCCATTCTTTATGAGTATTTTTCTCCTTTCTTTTCGCCTCCTAAATGCTCCCGATGAGCCACAGACTTACTCTTCAGCCTTTGAGAGTAAGTATCACCAGTTAGCGTGCGCCCTGTCCACCACATCCCCAACAACACACCTTATCGACCGAGTGCTGATGCGTGGGCATCCTCCGGTCCCTCTACGGTCAGCGTGGAAGAGCTGCGGCTGGGCAGTGCAGGTGCCCCAGCAAGATGAGAGAGAGGAGGCGGAAGGCTCGGCCAATCCGCAGCGAGGCGGGGAGCCGGCGCGGCCAATCGGGGCCAGCCATGCTTCTGCCGTGGAAATTAGGACACCGCAGGTGGGACTCTCCTGCCCAGATGGGGCGATGACAACACACGCTCCTCACAGGTGAATCATGCCCCCTCTGACCTTTACCTAGGCATCTGGGGTAGGTAAGGCTTCTGAAGGTTGAGAGCCTAAACTAGTATGTTGACTAAAATCTACAGAATTATGCTATACAAAAGACTTACTAATATTTCATGAGCAGTTCCGGTAAAATATTCAACACTACTCTGTTCAATTTGACCTCAGAGTATTCTGCTGCTAGTTTTTCACTTTTTTACTCCTTTCTTACAGTTGGAAGAGATGTGGAAAATTCCAATCATCGTAATACTGCCAAGCATTTTCTCAGAGCAAAGAGTTAATGAGGCTGGATTATTTCATGTACCTTGTGGGAAGGATCTGAAGTTATTGCATCTGACCTGCATTAAAAACTATACTTTTTTTTTTTCCTCTTCAGAAGCATTTTCACAAGGTCTCTGCTGAAGACTGGGAGAAGTCCAAAAGCTGGATGATGAATAGAATAGAATAGAATATTTTCAGTTGGAAGGGACCTACAATCATCTATCTAGTCCAACTGCCTGAACAATTCAGGGCAGACCCAAAGTCAAAGCGTGTTATTAAGGGCATTGTCCAAATGCCTCTTAAACACTGACAGACTTGGGGCATCGACCGCCTCTCTAGGAAGCCTGTTCCAGTGTTTGACCACCCTCTCGGTAAAGAAATGTTTCCTAATGTCAAGTCTGAACCTCCCCTGATGCAGCTTTGAACCATTCCCACGTGTCCTATCACTGGATACCAGGGAGAAGGGATCAGCACCTCCCTCCCCACTTCCCCTCCTCAGGAATCTGTACAGAGCGATGAAGTCGCCCCTCAGCCTCCTTTTCTCCAAACCAGACAAACCCAGACTCATTAGCTGCTCCTCAGAGGACATTCCTTCCAGCCCTTTCACCAGCTTTGTTGCCCTCCTCTGGATGCATTCAAGGACCTTAACAATATGACAGACATTTCTATTTAACGAGGGAATACCAGGAAATCCATGAACCAAAGACTGTTCACAAGAAACTTCTTCAACTTCTTGATGGTTGTGCCTTTAAAATGTACTTAAAATTCAAAATGCTGATAGCATTTTAAGAATATTATCTATTTTTAAGATTTAGTGTATTTAACTAACTGTATTCTCTTTCAGTTAATTACTGATTACCTTTAATTAATGAGTAGCATTTTATTTACATTATTCCATTATGAAAGACATTACTTTCTATCTGCTGCTATCCATTGGGGAAGAGATCATAATCTTCCTTCTCTCACTGTACCACCAAACTTACCATTGATACCAATGTTATAAATAGCAACGAAAATGCACGCTACACACCACAATTGCAGTAGCATACTGGCAACACCGTCAAATAAATGACACAGTAAAGGAATGTCAACTCATTGCACTAGAAACACACAAAGAGCTGGGATCTTACAAATGCATACATGCAAGACTTCCTTCGCTACCAGCTAAAAGATACTGAGAGGTAACCAGGGGGATCAGAACTATTACTCCAGGCTACTCTGAGCAGCAATGAGTACTCCATGAATATTTGGTTTGACAGGCAGATATATAAATGTCAGGCAATGAACTGCTGTAATCTCGGTAATATTATGGTTATAAAGAAGCATAGATAAGACAAGCAATATGCTGTTGGCTGTAACACTAATAAAATACTATATTGAATAAGCTGGTAAAACTCAGACCATTACTTTACAAAGTGAGAGTTGTAAACCTGCTGTCCCAGCTTTTACACAACATATTGCTTGTGGTTTATTTCAAAGGAACAGTTTTTCCACCGAATCAAACATAGGACACCGATTCAGTATTAATTTACCTGTACTCCAGAATTGCCAGTTAAAAAAAAGTCTTTTTCAGGTCTCCACACTTGAAAGGACAATTTTGAGATCATAAATTAAATACTGACTGAACTAGTGGTGAATTCCTGACTCTGGTGAAACCATGATTACAAAGTTTGCTATGTACTGAAACTACTGTGCAAGTGCAGATCAACCCTACGCTGTATGCACATGGACTTCCCTGGTACTTGGAATGCCTTCAATGCATATTCCTGTGGGGATCTTAGCCTTTTTTTTTTTGTTTTTTTGATCTCTGATTATATGGTAGCCCATATAGAGTTAGCTGGTCTTTCTTTAAAATAATCACATTAGACTTGTTCTACCAAGGGTGAGTCAATTCATTTTAGGAACAAGCCAGGGAACATGGGAGGGAGGCCAGAGTCCAGAACACTGAAAGGAAGGGATCCCTACTGGGCAGTGGGTGAAAATTTTAAAGGGTACATGGTGGACAAAGGGGAAGCCAGCTACTCACCTAAGCAAAAGAGTATCTTCTTGAATTAAGGACTGCAAACCCTGGCAGAGTTTTCTAGAAATATTTTGTTTCTACTAAAAGCTGTTGAAACCAAATCAGATGAAGCAGCCTGGTTCCTTTTTCCTCACTGACATTAGGACCTCCAACTGCCTTCATGACCCTCAACAGCCTTCAGCTTGCTCTCCGCAACTTCTGAGCCAAAGATTATTTTTGATCTGGTAACTTACATTGCAACTGGAAATGCTAGAAAGCATAACGAAGCTTCAGCTAATGTCAACATGCTTTCCTGACACCTAATCTGAGAATCACAAGAAATTTCTGTAATACCCTACATTTCATCTCCAAATGAAAGTGGTTTGCTCGGTGTACAGTATTAATGCTATTAAGAGGACATTATCATTGCTGCAATCCTCCAGCATACTTTCTGTAACTCGAAAGTACTCAACAGAAGTTATTTTGAAACACATTCTAGTCTAAATTTAGTGGTGAGGATTCTTAACAGGCTATATGAATTGTATCATGATGATTATATGAAGAGATGTTTATTTACTTTTCCTTCAAAAGCAGTGTTTCTTCTGCCTTACACTAGTGTGTCAATATTTATATCCTATTTCCAAGGTCTTTAAGTATTGCCACATTTTTTATTTATAAGGGAACATTATACTCCCTACGTTCAGTAATTATATTCTCTTCTTAAAAATACATCAGCATATCATACAGTGGAATTACTTACTGCTCAAAATAGCTCTAGCTATAACTAAGTGTAGTGTTGTTCTTCAGAAAAAGAATGTTACATTAAAATAGTACATTGTAAGAGCCAACTAAAATTTACAAAGTGTATTTTGCACTCTTAAGGAAATATATGAAATGTACTCTTGATATACCTGTAACTATCTGATAATTCAGCAAACCAGTAATTTATACATTTTTCTAGAAAAAAAAAGAAGATATGAAAATTACCCTTTCTCACATATTAAAAATTTTCAACTCCTTGTTGTCTTTAATTTGTCTTTGCTCATGTTAGCGCTTTTCTTGTCTGATTTAAATCCTGCCAACATTAGCATAAGTCTGGTACTCTATAAATAACAATAATGGTCCACACCTCAAAAGTCCTAGTTAGATGATGTCACTGGGAGCCTTACGTGAGAATTAGTGAGCAAAAAGAAGGTTTGACTTCACTACAAAAGAGTAGAAAGGGAGTGATCAAGTGGATTACTTCTACTGAACTTTTTTGCCACAGTAGAGATGAGGGTGAAAAAGACGGTGCATAGCTTATCGATGCCATACACTTATGTGCTGCTCAGGAGAAACACCTGACATGAACAGCACATACAACAGGAATGACATATGAACGTTGCATCATCTTATCTCATGCATTGTGCAAGCTAACAAGTAGTATTGTCCCTATGTGCTTTTAAGGTGAGTGCTTGGGTGTGGCTGCAAACATATGCAATACTTCATATAAGCCACAGTGACTAGCGTTTGTTAGTGATTTAACAGACTCTATATTCAGATTTAAGTAAATGTAAACATCTGTTCATGGAATGGAAGACATTATAGAAGTGGGATCCCACTACTGAGATATGCAGTCCAAAAGAAAACTGGAGCCTTAATATTAACAATCAAAATTCATTGTTTTCACAGTCACAGAGAAGCTAAATGGTCTCTCTTACACGTATCACCTACTGGTACTACCGAAAAATTCTCTTTGTATGTAATTTGTATCTATGGATCCAGAATACCTCAAGCACAGTTGAAATATGTTTACAGGCTATTTGTAAGTCCCTGTGGCCTAGAGGATTCACCTGTATAGCGGAGTTAATGCAATGCATATATATGCATGTGTAGTCCACTCATGAGTAAGCAGCTAGAGTTCAATAATGTAAGTTTAGCTTTAGAGCTTCTACCAATCCGATAGTACCAGGTCAAAAATAGTATAGCTACATGACACAAAACACTAACCGCTATAAACTCATTTTGCTGATGCACTCTCGTTCAAAAATTTTGACTGCTTAGGCTAATTGAGTTTTGGCTAATTTGAGAGAAACGTTGTTGCATGTCCATAACTGATAGCCATGAAATCTGCACTACTATGTGATCAGACAACGCACAGATCTGGTATTAATAAGCATAGAGCTGCAGCTTGTAAGAGTTTCTTTCAATCTCCTAGGCCAAGAGGGAGATGCTCACACTAGTGGACATTCCTTTGGACTTCAAAATCAACTTAAACACTTGGGATCCGCTTCTTTGAAACTGTAACTAAAGGAAGTTTATTACTTAGCTTTATGTCAATCTATACAGGATGTTCCTAGGTAAGAGAATGCGATTGTAGCTTTGGGGAGTCTCAGGTTCATCACTTATAGAAGCCAAAAAGCAGCCATCATAGAAAGAGGCATACTTTTTTGATAGGCAGAGAGGTTGTCTAATTTCGCTTAACAACATGTGCACAACTACTTGAACACAAGAGCATAAAGGAAGCAGACGAAAGAGGGAAGATATGATGGGCTCATGTGGTTTCTGACAATATCAGATTCCCAAGCAATAGCCAGTTAACAACATTTTCCAGGACATGATCAACAAGGTATTTCATATTGTACAGGCTTCCAGCAATAAATAATAACACTTCCACTACATCTTTTCTATTTGTCTCTGAACACGCCTTGCAAACAGTAATGAAGTAATCCCCACAGCTCCTTGTGAGGCAGGGAAGTATTATTATTTGTACCTAATTCTGCAGATGAAGAAACCAAGTCACAGAGGGATTAAGTGACTCGGCCAAGGTCATATAGAAAGTCTGCTACCACTCATGGTATGCGTCAGTCCTTGTCAGCACTCAGTGACACTCCCTGAAAAGTTCACTCAACCCCTTTCTCTGCGTAGGCCAGCATCTTTAAGATTTCATAAGTATCATCTTCCACCCTAACCTTGACTGAAAGAAGAAACTTCATCAGCCCAGGTCAGAGTCAGGCTGAGCATGATCCCCAGTTAATAGCTTTTCTGCTGTTTCATTTAGGACTCCTGATTATCTCCAAGATTCTACTTCATTTTCACCTCTGCCAGGAATTCCTCCTAATGGACTCCTCTAATTTAAAACTATGTAGCTAGGTAGGATAATATTGCACAAATAGACCATACAATAAATACATGCAGTAATTATTTTCAAAGATACATACGTGTTTCTCTCAGAACACACACAGGACACAAACCTCCCAATTTCTACTTCTGCACTTAAAAAAACCCACCTTCCTTCTCTACACAATATAAATCAGCTCAAAGTTTCATACAATTCATGTCATACAATGTGTGTATATATATACACACACACACAGACAAATCACAAATAGCAGAAAACCTCCTGTATAGACACTGTTATACTACAGATGGAAATCGCTAAGTATATAACCCTTATAGTAAAAAATAGCGAGAATAATCTTAAAAAATTAAAACCCACATGCTAAAGTATTTCACTTTTACAGTAACTTTCCAACCAAAATCTCCGTTGTATTTTTATGTGTAAACATTTATGTGATGCATTTCACATATTATTATTTCATTGTGTGTTTGTATATCAGAATAGTTGGTGTACTTAGTTTGGGTGATGTCTTTGGGTGATAAAAAACTCAAATGCACATCATGTCCCTTTCTTCTTGCTGGTAAAGCAGAAACCTGAGCTTCGTCTTAGATCTTCAGTTGCCCAAACTTTGTCTTAAGAAATTTCTTCATATCTTCCTCACTTTAATTTTTCTGTTCCTGAATTTGAACAAACACCCTGAATCTCTTGTTTCAAAGCTCTACTTTGGGCACATAACAATGGAATATTCTTTTTTTTTTTTTTTACCGTTTAATAGTTTGTTAAATTATACATTTTGAAATTTCAAAAGACCCTGATAGCACAAATACCTTTTGTAATTTCATTTACTTTTAACTTACATTATGTTAATTTGCATTTCATATGCATCTTACGAAACAGTCTTTCCACTGAATGCTGGTCTTTTTGTAAGATCCACATGGCAGACAATAAAGAGAGCAACCAACTCTGTGAAGTAAAAAAATAGTCAATGTGAATTTGGGGAGACTGTGGTTAACCCGTAAGGAGAAGTTAGCTGTGTTGGACAGGGAAAGAGAGAAACATTACTCTTTTATCTGCGTTACACTGTAAATTGA
Source organism: Aptenodytes forsteri (assembly GCF_000699145.1). Lineage (NCBI taxonomy): Eukaryota > Metazoa > Chordata > Aves > Sphenisciformes > Spheniscidae > Aptenodytes > Aptenodytes forsteri. Next base: position 160,360 of record NW_008794451.1, read on the forward strand.
GAAACTGGACATAGCCCACGAGTCAGCAAATAAATATGGGCCTCTTCATATACAGCAAAGGAATTAACATGGATACATATGTGGGCCACAGGAGTGATCTGTGCCTTTTTCACACACTGGGGAAGAGAAAACACCACCATCATCCCCTGTGACCCACACAGTGAACACTGCATTTTGCTCAGTTTAAACAGAAATGCTGAGATTCAGCCACAGCCAAACCAAGAAGCCCAAGAATGAATCAGTATGTTCAAGACTCAAGACCAGACTAATGGCTGTTTCTTCTATGCTGGTCATACTAGATTTCTGGTGCTGCATCAAACTGCTGAAATCCCCCTTCCCCTCCCTCACCTTCTTCAAATTCAGGTCTAGGATTCTTGAATTCTTTATAACCTGTCTCTACTTAAAAGCAACCCTATACCAATAATAGCTCAGTCTCCTCCATTCTGCTTCTCCATTAGCAGAAAAGAAGCAGAGCTGCTCTTGGTTTTTTCTTTTACTGATTCAGTAATCCACCTTCTCAGTTCACACATTAGTAGTGCTGCTCCAAAACCAGGAGTGCCTGTTCTTTGGGGACAGAGAGTCATTTTGTAAACAAAAGAACAGTCATGAGAGCTGGAGGAGCTGCCATCTATTCCCTGCTCTGTCACAAATTTCCTGTGTGACTCTAGCAAGTCATTAATCTCTATGTGCCTCGTCTAGAAAATGGGATAATGATATTTAACTATTTCATTGAGAGGCTTAATGGTTGTGAAATGTGCTGAGCTCCTTGGATGGAAGGAAACTGCTGTCAGAGTAAACAATAATACCATGATTATGTTTGGTGGGAAGGTTTTAAGAGAGTCACTTTGTAACATCAATATCACAATTCTGCATTACACAGACAAGCCTGGCTAATCAAGTGAGTCACTTACCGAGAAATTTGTGGTTTACTTCATTTGTGGTATTTATGCATACTGTCTGGACCCCAAAGTCAAGACGAATTATTAACACCCTGTAAGTCTGTGGAAAGAGATACCTTCTTTAGAGAATGACACATCCTTTCTCTAGTCTTAGAATCTAACTGCAAGCATCACCCTACAAAAAGTTTAGAAACATGCCTACGGGCTTTGAAATCTGCTACAGACTAGTACATCCCACCATGTGACAGATCAGAGTCATAGGCAGTAGCACAGATATTAGTTCCTTGTTGATTTTTCCTCTGATATTCTAGGAAACAATGGGTCTTGAACTAATGTATCTGGCATTCACATACTCTTAGATGGGAACACAGCTATGGATTCTGAACACATCTGTGAAAAAATATCTAATTCAGTCAGTCAGTGGGAACCACAGGTGCTTGGAATCTCTAAAAGAACCACATAACCTTTTTTGGAACTTCTCTATGGATATAGGTACCTAATGTTAGACACACATACTCGGCAGTTCTAACTTCCCAAAGCCTCACTTCTCTCCAGCACCCCATCCTCTTCCTTCTTCTCATCAATATTTCCTGGTTTTGGGGTTTTTTTTTTAGGTTTATATTCCTTTAATTGAGAAGAAGGTGTGACATTAAATACTCTTCTATACTGCTTTTGGCCAGCATAACATGAAAAATGTTGTGACTATCTCCTACAACCTCAAACAACTCAAATGGACAAATTACTGGCAACTTATTTTTGGGCAACAACTTGAAACTGATGCTTCTGCTTCCACCATAGCAATCCTCATTTCATTTGTGATAAGGGATTAATACTGGTCACGTAAATCCTCTGTGATGTTTTAATGTTGGTAAAATGTCAATGAACGTGTTATTTTCCTCTTCAAATTAAAAGGTCACCTGAAGTAAATATATCTGTTTATATACACTGTTTGTAAATACCTAATACCCCACTACTGATACCTTAAAAAATTCTTGATATCCACAGCCAGTACCTTGACTACAGGAAATAACAAGCCACCTTTTCACTTGAAAAAGGAACTTAACCAAGCATTCACTTTCACCAAATGCATGTTACTAAATAACAAGGAATTAGAACAGTGTTACGTAATAGAGAAAACAGTATAGAAGAGAGAGAGAAAGCTATTCTTGTATCACTGTCTACAGAACACATTCTCAAAGGTAAGGCATGGCTTTTGTGGGTTTACTAGGAATATTACTACAATCATAGCAGAAATAAAGTCTAATGGTAGCGGCAGTAGAAACTGTAGCGTTGGTCCTATCTAATCCATTCAACTCACAATGCTTTAGAAATGTAACTGAATTTTCTCTAGGAAACATTATCTGTCCACAGGAGATCCATATTTCAGAAAAAATATGAGATCTTGGGATAAACATGAAGTTCACATATTGTTCTGTCAAACACAGGGCAACTAGCTAGCTAAGCGATTTTTAAGATTTCATTACACCATTTTGCAACCTCTCCACAGCAACACAGCTGAATAAGGATCCTCTCACACCTAAGTCACATTTCATGGTTTCATATCTTAAAGATCAGGAGATTCCACAACATCGCACTAGTGCCTATTGAACTGCTGGATTGTTGGAAAGTGAGCAATTCTGAGTGGGGCCAAAAGACGTCATTTAAATAGATTTGTAGGTAGCTGCACTTTTGAGTTCCATCTCCAAATGGCTTGACTCATGTCAACCCAAGTAAAACAAAAGACCGGTTATGATATGTAAGTGGCCAGAACTCATATAGTGGGTCAACAGGTTAAAATATTCATTCTACAACCAGCACCTTGGGAAACACACATGAGATAATTAGTCAAAGTCCCGAAAAGAAGAAAAATTTACCATTTACTGTAGCAATTTTCAAAAACTCAATCACAAATGAGTGTTGAAATAGGAATTTGTAACGCAGGACCACTGTGGTTGTTTCTGCTTGGCAGTATCTGAATAATGCAAATTCTGTTAGTAGCAGTACATCAAGTAGATGACAAATTACAAATTATTATGTTAAGATTACACATTAGATGTAGGAATACCTGAATGGACTGCTCCTGTTTTCTGCCTGTTTCTATGCTCTGGTAAGCCTCTGCGACAAGAATAATTTTAATATATATGTCTTCTAAAGTCCTCAATACAGGCTCTTGCAAGACAAACAATAGCAGATATACTAGGAGACAGCATCAAACCTCTGAAAACTCTTGGGTTAACTTTACTCCAAATTTTAAAACAAGAAGGATTCACTTGTTTTGCAGATTGCTGAAAAATAGATGCACTGTGACAAGGCCTACCCAGCGCCTAAAACTGATCATCCACTAAAGCTGGGGCTTTTCTAGTATGTGTTCATACTCTAGAATCTGTGGTTTTAAAATGAAATCAGGGCATGTAAGTTCCAAATACTCACTTTCAGCAAAGGGAATGCAGTAACTACACTGTATAAGCTGACATCACTGACAGGTCTGTACAAATCTACACTTGCTTATAACAACACGGAGATTTACAACTGAGAATGAGCCCTACTTCTACCTCAGAAGGCAGTGTCTGCCAGCAGGACCTAACACTCAGTGGAGAAAAATGTGAGCTTGGCATGACTAAAGTAGGCATTAGAAGATGTACAGCTGGGAGTGGATAAACTGGAATAGGCAAGGTCGAGAGTATTAAAATTTGGCCTATTTCTTCTACTGAAATGCGCACTGAAGGATTGTACTGGGATAAGGTACCATACAGTTGGTATGTAAAAAATAATAAAAATAAACCACTCTTCAAAAAAAGTGTTAGGAAGAAGAATGCGTACGACAAGTTCATGCGAATTAGGAATTAAGAAAATTTAGGAAAATGTGAAGAGGCATTTAAAACACTAAAGGAAGAAGTTACAGATTACTTATTTTCCCCTGAATCTTGCTCTTGAAATGTATTTGGCTATATGCATGGAAAAAAAGGATATTATATTGTATATCATGCCCAGCTCATTCTCAAACTCCCCAGCTGATTCTCCTTCCATCTAATTTGAACTGTGTGAAATTATAAAGGACATACCATACCATGCAGCTACAGAAACTACTGTGCCAAGACTGCGGATCTCTTAAATTGCACAAACTCTTGTGCCTTGCTGAGAAGGTAGGAGCATATAATGGTTGAAATGAGAAAAGTAGAAGGGGAGAAGGGGAGCCAGAGAAGCAAGTCCTCCACTGGACTAAGTCCCCAAAGTAAGGATTGTAAACATTGTTTACAATTTAACATTGTTCCAGTTTAACATTTTCAAAGCTTCAGGTCTGAGTGACCCTAAGGTAGCTCTAAAGGACTGAGAAGAATACTAACCATTACCTTCAAATGCAGCTCTTCCCCGTTCAGCTTTTGGTAAGAGCAATGAGAAGTCTTTGAAAGTCATCAGCTTTCTATTTTCTCCCCATATAAACCCCCCATACAGACACAGTTACAAGAGCAAGTCGTAGATAACCAACAAAATGATCAATGGCCTAGCTACCCTCTGAATGAAATTTGCTCCTCTTTCCTGTATCAATATTAAATGTTTAATGGGTAACTATAGGAAGTTTATAATTTCAGAGCATAAAAATTAACTTTCATTGTAATTCATATTTGTAATGTATGGTGTTAATAAGTTTAGAGTAGAAGAATTAACTTTCTTTATAATTCATATATATAATAAACCTCAAATTGTAATGTTTATGTGGTTAGCTGCAAGGTGCCTGAAGTTTTATACATCTGTAATTTATACTTTGAAAGCGTTTAAGTGTCTTTTAATTGTAGAGGGCCACTTCGTTGGAATGGTGCAACCCAAAGTTCAAGGGCTGACACTGACCTGTGTGGTGACCTGTGACCACTGACCTGGTGACTTGGCGCCCCAGGGAACTGGGATGTCCCTTAATTTATTACGATGCTGGCTGAGACGCATCACAAAATTTTCTGGCCTCTTGGTTAATGGTAACCTCAATTCTCATTCCCTTGTTACAGAAACACAAGCTAGTTAGGATATACATGTTCCTCAGTATGCTGTGGCAGCTTCATGCAAATGAAGTGGAAAGCAGAAAAAAAATTAAGAGAAAATCTGGGCAAATTCGTTTGGAGGCATCCAACTGATAGACTTCTGCCAAAAAAAAAAAAAAAAAAAAATCAATTTTTATTTGAGCAACACAGTATTGTCGATTCTCATGATTCAATAATGAATTTCTTCAGAGGCAGAAGAAAAGTGATTACATAAGAATATCAGCTTCCTTTTTTCACTCTAGTTATGCAAAAAAAAAAATTGAAAACATCATCTGTATTTTAAATACTGAGAACAGTGGTTATTATTTTTCAAACCTCATAGCTTTGTATGGTTGAATTTGCAGTCTTGGATCTAATCTCAGTGCTTTTGCTTTTCTAGCTAAAGGGGAGATTCTCCTGCTGTACAACTCCTCACACCAAAAATGAGACTGGACCAAAATGTAATCATTCCATTGGCTTTGGCTTAGGATGTTAGCCATGATACAGCTATTGATCTGCAATGCTGCTTGTGGAAATGACAAACTCGACTTCTTGTAAGTGGTTGAGAGAGACCTTTCACACCATTAAATAACAATTTCTTAGAACTGCTAATATATTTAAGAAATGATAATAATAGTAAATTAGAGCCGTATTTTCCACTTACCACTAAAACAGAAAGCGTATGTTCAAAAGTCTTCAAGGCACAAACTTCTAGGTAGGTTTTTATTTTAATCAGAGCCTTTTTGACCCTCTTCTTGTGTATCAGAAATCTTGTGAAATAAAGCTTTTTGAACTTTTGGGTAATACAAGACCTAGATACTCTACGCAGGCTGCAGCATTGCTAAGCGAGACATTTTTCACTACAGTGAAAAGTTTGGAACAGGGTGCAACCGTGAGTTTATTATTGCAACATGGGAGCAGGTTTAATCCTCACAGTCCTAAAGAAATACTGGTCCAGTACGACCCTGAATTTCTGTCTAAGCAAACACGAATGGTGGATAACAACTGAGATAGTCTCTGAATCAGAAAAAGAGCAAAAAGATGGGAGAGACATTTTTCACTACAGTGAAAAGTTTGGAACAGGGTGCAACCGTGAGTTTATTATTGCAACATGGGAGCAGGTTTAATCCTCACAGTCCTAAAGAAATACTGGTCCAGTACGACCCTGAATTTCTGTCTAAGCAAACACGAATGGTGGATAACAACTGAGATAGTCTCTGAATCAGAAAAAGAGCAAAAAGATGGGAGACGGATGAAAATCACATCTGTGTTAAGTCTCAGTCTCCAGTATTTAACAACCACAGCAACCCAGAAACTAAATGGAAAGGGTAGCATTAGTGGCACTCTGATTCCAACTAGCCACAGCTATTTATTTTGAGAAAGACTATAGAAAGAGGAGGGAGGGATTTATGAGGGAGCCGAGGGAGTGCTCTGTTTCACCATATCCTGTTTTGAACAGTTTCATTGGGCTTACCCTACAATTAATTTTAGGAACAGATCTTGCAGCACCCTAAGGATATCTACTCTTTCCTGGCTCTGTGCTCCAGAAGCTCACACTGAACTGATGATAATTCCAGACCATAACTTTTTCCAAGCTAATCAACGGTCAATAAAGCAAATTATTTGCTGTATTGCAAAGTTCTACATGATAGCATTAGTCTTGAATTGGACTGCTGGGGAGTTGGTAACACACCTTAGTAACCTGAGTTACTTCCTACTTAATGACCTATGACCTATTGATATTATTTTGGAGCTTAGAATGAGAAAAAACGAAACTTTTCAAGAAATTGTTGCTTGACATGCAGAAAGCCAGTGGATCCTACAAAACTGAAGTGCTAATGAAGAATGAAAACTAAAAGCATAGCACATACTATATGAGGGCCTAATGTACTTTTCAGTAACAAGACTAAAACTCATAAACTATCTGTAGAGCACGTTCAGTATATTGGAAAGACTAGAAGCAAATTTTTAAGTACAGAATCTACAGTGATTTCTTAGAATATTTTTCCCTAACAAAACTATTTCTAAAAAAATAATAAATGGTTGAATTGATTGTGAGAGAAAATGTATCATTAACTGAGCTGAAGTTTTAAGTAGCTGTTTTTTTCTGGTACTGAATAAACCCAGGTTCCTAAAAATGAAGCTGGGAACCAGTACCAGCAATGGTAATAATCCTCTCCACTTGCAAGCGTATCAAAATGATACCTAGTGTTATGAAAATAAGAGGGTGTCTGCTTCAATCTATCTGCTAATCTAGATGAAGGACCCTTCTTTGCTCAGAAATAATGGGACAGTAGAGGTGTGGATACACTTATAAATGCAAAGAAGACTATTTATTTATATGGCCTGGGAAACAAGAAGTTAGGTGTGACAGGCTTGAGTAATGCCTATTATAATTTCTGCAGATAGCTTGCTACACTGAAATCAGTCCTGTCATAATTATTTCCAAGGGCTTGATTGGGTGGCGTTGCACCATAACTCCACTGTCAACTTTATACCCAAACCATTTTTGCAGTTCCAAAAGTAGATTCATCCCAAAGGACTTGACAGTTGTACGATGACAGGAAATTTACTTTAAGAAAAAGATGAGGAAGAACACAAATAACACAGGAAGAGGCAGGTGGCACTGATCAGTGGCACTGCACATGGTGTGCTTATTCTGTATTGATAAATTATGAGAAGTCTGATGCATACGAATATCTGAACATGGTTAGATTGGTAACTGAAAATAACAATAGTTGTTCTATCTCCATTTATTCATCTTTTTTGAAGCAGCAGAAGAAAAAACTTGCTGGGTGGCTCAACTAATTAATTTATATAGCTGAAGATTTCTCAATGACTTGGAACTAGAGCTATTTTTTGCACATGAGCTACTTTCACGTTTTAGGCACGAGTACTTCTTAGCATAGCTAAGATGTAGTATTGCTGACAGTCAATAATTTCCTTATATCCTCAGCTTGTGAGCTGCTTCTAGACTACCCAAAGGAACACTATTATGCAAGAAATCATATACTAACACTAATCTGACATATTTTTAAAGCCAACGTATAAAATGGTCAGTCAGGAAATACAATTTCTATCTGTATCTTCACCAAGCTTTCATAAGCCAAACATAATTCAAACATACAGACTTCTTTTTTTATTTACAGTAATTACTATTGGGTTACTTCTAGAATTTTTGATGCTGAGAACTATGTATAAGATTACAGGATCTGACTTAACATTTTAAAAAGATGATAATCTAAATGATCATCTGTATGACAGTGCAGATCTTGCCATACAAATGCAGCAATGGGAACCACAGAGGAAAGAATAACTGAAGAAAATGTTTTTGTTATGGCCTTCTTTCTCAGAGCAGCATTCCATTCTCAGCACAATAACAATGACTTTTTAGAAAAACTATAGAAACAAAATGACAATTGCAACAGAGTAGTCCAAGAAAGACAGCATCCAGAAAAGTTGCCTTGGCAATAACTATACTGTACCCCATTCTGCCTGATCCACAAGGTCCTTATTTATGCTGAGTCAGCATCTCTCACTAACTGTTCGCTCCTCTTTCTTTTATTAAGAGATAGCTGTCATACCATACCAAGAAGGAATCTTCTAAGTGTAAGTTAATTAATTTTTTGTTGGTAATCTATTTTCACATTTTGTGTAAGTGTAAATGACTTTTCAAATATTTTAGAGTCTGGAAGTTGCTTCCTTCATTGATCTAAAATAGCTTGACTTTGGTGACTTAGACACAAAGCGAAACATTTCTCTCATGTTTCTTTGCAGAAGGCTATTGATGAGCTACAGTGAGTGGGTAACATGGAGATGCTGCATGTATCTATTGGGCTAAATTCCTACTAGACTGACTAATTTAAAGAGGTTCTAATTTCACTGGATAATGAATTAACATTTTCAAGTATTTAGACTCTTTTTATTTTTACAAATTTAAAGACACCTATTAAATAAATAAAAAATTGTGTTTGCGATCAGAGGTAGTAAGCTTACTGCGGCAAGGGTTATGACTGCTTATGTCATCATACTCAACACAAGAACACCTTCTTGGGACTTCTAGATATTGCCTTAAAACAAATATATTTAATATCCCAATAGGGACTTGGAAGGCACAAGAGAAGCCCACAAAGAAACTGTTTAACTATGGCCTTTCTCAGTAGAATCAGCTGATCTTTATTGTTTAGTATTCAAAGGTCTCCTCCAGATGTGCCAGGACTGGGATGTGCGTCTTGGCACTCAGGACTTGTCAGCCAGTCAGAGACTAGAGAGTTTCAAAGGTATTCCCTGACTGTTTCCCAAGCCCTTCCTTTCACTCTGCATAGCAGTGAGAAGTCACCACAGGATGTGTTCTCATAATGCTATGTCACCAGAGTTGCACTGAGTTTTCATTTTCAAAGGCAGAAGCAGGTGAAATCCCACCCCTTCAGCAGCTAACGCTATAAGGAATACTTAGGTAACAATTGCTGTTCAGTATTCTTAACATTTTTTCATGGTGAATTTGAAATCTCTCTACTGTAAGGAAAAAAACAACTTACTTTCTATAAATAGTTAGTTCCCCAGAGCTGGAACAATGTCTTCCATTTTGTTTCCAAATACTAAGCATGCCTGGAACTATATCTGAAATAAATAAACAGAAGTGCAGTATGTTTAGTATAGCTATGTTTTCAGGCACATCTGTACCCACCAGTCTGCAACTGTTTGGGATAGAGTCTGTTAATGCCTACCAACATCATCCCCAGAATGCCCACCAATTCATCCTCAAAACAAAGCAGCTGACTTCTGTTTGACATTCCCATTGCATGGCAATAAATAGAAGTGCAGTAATGGATAAAATTTGTAACGGATGAAGCCTCAAAACAGCTAATAAATCATATGTGCCTTAGTAGTGCAAGTAGCTATAGAGCCTGATTTGCAAAGACTGCTCATTACAGAGAGCATAATATCAGACAAAGGATCTAGAGGCTGAAGACAAAACATTTCTACTGAGGCTTTCCCCTTTTTGACCTGGGTTTTTTTTTTTTCTTCACTCAATCATTTTCCTACAACATCACTGACTCCTCCATCAGACAGAACATGGTCTTCCTGTGTGAGCTGTGGCTTGTATCAACTTCTGGCTTGCAAAGTCAGTTTATAAACCTTCATGTCCTTCTGGCAAAACTTTCAATCCTGAGGCTGGATTAACAAACCAGGGCTTGGAACATCCAAAATTCTCCATCCTATAGACCAAAACAGAGATGACATAATTTTTACCAGGCTACGTATTGTGGTTTAACCCCAGCCGGCAACTAAGC
>NW_008794451.1:170885-183153 GCF_000699145.1 Aptenodytes forsteri
CCTTCTTCTTCCCACAGCTTTACATGCTGAGTATGACGCCATATGGTGTGGGATATCCCTTGGGTCAGTTGGGGTCAGCTGTCCCCTCCCAACTCCTTGTGCCCCCCCAGCCTGCTCGCTGGTGGGGTGGGGTGAGAGGCAGAAAAGGCCTTGACTTTGCGTCAGCACTGCTCAGCAGGAACGAAAACATTCCTGTGTTATCAGCACTGTTTCCAGCACAAATCCAAACCACAGCCCCATAGCAGCTGCTGTGAAGAAAATTAACTCTATTCCAGCACACTATGGAATCTTTGTTTTCTCAAGTACTCGACTGTCAGGTACTTTGTTCTCCCATGTAGTATTCAAGGTATGGCAAAATGAGTGACACATCAACAATGACATGTGATTTCGTAGATAAAGTAATAACATGAGAATACACACAACTCCTAGTATTTTGAGGAGGAGAATCTGTTTTGGAGGACAGTGGGAATGGAATATTCAAAGAAGTCCAATTCCTATCGTTTCATTATCACATAACCCTGGGTATAAGGGGCACACAGAGACCCAAGCATAGAAGAAAATGCAGAAATTAACTGAAGACAGCATAGCAACAAAGAGCTCCAAACAGGTGAGGGACAGGCATGTAAACAGAGCCTGTTTACAGTGAAGCATGACTCATAGGGTACCTTTCTGTGAAATGGAAGAAAGGAGTCCCTGGTGTATATGCAAGCCATTCACTTTACAAGACCAGTGAAGTGCACGTGCTCTATACATTGGATAAATACAGCTGCCCTCAAGATAACACATTTTTCTGAAATAAACAAACCAACCACTTCACACTAGTTATATTCCCTTCCATCTGCTAGTCATGAAAATGCTTTGAACTCAGAGTTTATTTAATTACAAATACTTAGCTAGTTAACTAAGGCAAAGATCATGTGTTTTTGAAGTGGTCACTCTTGTCCTTCCATCTATTTGTCCCCTTGTCTCTTGCTATTACTCATGATGTTAAGCCTAAATGCAAGACTATCCCCTTTTGGAGGCAGAGACCAAGTATTATGTCTTTGAAGCACAATGAATCCTAATTAGGTATAATCAATAATAATTATAGTTATGTAATAGAAAATAGGAAGGTGAGGAAAAGGAAATGGCTGAGATCATAATAATTACTTTGTATTAGGACTGATAGGGAAAACTAGCGTGAGAAGCTGGCCACCCGAGGAAACAGATACCTATTTATTTGGGTTTTCCTCAGAGTTGAAATAGCTAAGTTAAAGTGTACTAAGTGTCACACTGAACATGATTTATAACTTTAACAAGCTCTGGAAGTGAAGCTATCCTTTCTTTCTACTTAAGGTACGTGTATCTCTGAGGGTTTTGCTGTGGTAACCTCTTTGGAATGCAGCAATTACCACCTACGTGGCAAATTGGAAGTGCTACATTCCTCTGCTAGTAATCCACTCCTCCATTTAGCCAGAGGACAGGGAGGAGAAGGAGGTGACTCTAATGGAGGGAACAGTCAGAGCCACAGTGTTCTACTGGAAGGGCAAAGAAGCACTAGGCTTTAACCTCACAATATAAGATTTAAAAGCCCTCCATGTGGAGCGTGAAAGCCCTGTATACCTATGAGATACAAGATAATTTGGACAAAAACAGAAATTGAGCTCCATGACACTTCTGATCTAATGCTTTATGTTCCTGCTGACTGCTGAACTCTGGCATTCCCAGAAACGTTGCTCAATGCTATCTTGCTAACACAACACAGGGGTTTTTTTTTGTTTGTTTTCTGACAGGCTCACAGTTAAATGCTACACACCTAAATGATAATTTCATGCTACAGCTATTTTTTGCTTTCCAAGTTTTACAAGTAAAATAGTATTTTATCTCCCAAATAGTTGTGGATAAAAGGCAGAGTTTCAGAATGGATATGTACTTTAAAGGAAGAGAAAGTAGTGCTGCACAGATATAAGCTGCTTAAGTTATTTTAAGAACCACTGTGTCATTCTGAACAAGATGGGAGAGCAGCAAGAATTTCACGCATACCAGTTTTCTTCCTAGTCTGGTTAAAAAAACAAACCCAAAAAACCCCAAACCCCAGAACACATAAATCTCACTCTTTTGGTTGCAGTTCAACAGCCTTATGCAATCTCCAAGACCAACCACAAGTGCTCTTAGTTCTCTACCTAATTTGACACCTATGTTTTAATCGCCATAAAAAATCCTATGTCAAATCCATGTTTTCTCAGTTGTATTTATTACTGTTGGCCCATATTCAGTTCTTACGCTAAGAAAGTAGTACTCATGTTAAATTTAAAAAGCATGTTCTGTATTAGCTTTCCGTATTGCACACATTCCTGCTCTTGCTACAACTTGTAGACTTATATTAATGCTAAACACAGCACTTTGGGGACCCAAAAATACCAGATTCAGTTGTGAGTAGGTATAAGATGACACAGTGTTCTGCAGCTTTTATTAATGAAGATAAATGGTAGTAAGATGGTGATGAATACTCTTAGTGGCAAGTAGTGTAAATCAGGCTTTTTAGTGCAGTGCTGGATTGTGCTCTGAGTGCAGGTTATAGGCCACTTCTGGTCTTCAGTGGGATTGTTGTTATGAAGCTTCCAGAGAGAACCTGCTGACCATCAAGGCTGTTGTTGGTACAGGGTCCCTCGCAGCTGTGCTAGACCTGTAGTGACTGGGCATACAGAAAGCCAGGGTAATAAGTTAGTGTGTGGCATGTCTGGCAAATATAACTTTTAAGGCCTGTTATTCTGCCAGCATTCTTTAGTATTTTTACTCTGCCATAAGAATCTACTGCCCAGACTGCTTTGGGCCACCAGATCACTACGATCAGGTAGAGTTCCTGCTCATAAGGACTGGCAAATTAATTTTCTTGTGTTCCTCCAATGTGATGTTCCACCTATTAAATGGATTCCTTACAGAATGTATTATTTTTTGTAATAAATTTGAATAAAAATATATAACCATCCTTCTGGAGAAGTATTCATTTACTATAATCCATTAATTTAAAGACTTTTAAGCTTAGTATGATGTTATCCACAGTATGAAAGACAGACTATTTGTTAACATCTTATCACCCTTTCGCAAAAGAATAGCATCCTTGTAGCAACTGTAATTATAGAGAAACAGCAATATAAATATCCTTAATACCTCTTTTAATTAGGTTTAGCAAGTGAAAATATTTTGGAGAGTCAACTCAAGGTCAGATGTCTAAGGATCTCCTGGCAGTGATTCACCACCCTGCAGTGATTCACAAAGCACTGACTGAGAATTTCTGCAATAACTCAAGAAAATACATTATACTATCTGCTATAGCTGCATACTCATACTATTCTTTGTACTACTGATACATAAATACACCTTTGCGTGTCTGCTTTAAAAAGGGTTAAACCACATCTACATCCACAGTATAAGAAATTAATTAGATACTTGAATCTAGGTCACTGTGTATAGTTTTCAACATTAATTCAAACGAAGTAATAGAAGTGGGAATAAAGAGAGAACAGAAGTGAAAAACAGCATAGGAAAAGGGGAAAAAGGAAAACACAAACACATCTCAAGTCAGAAAAAGTAGCTGAGGAAGAACATACATCTCATAACTAGGTAGTCCACAGGATTTAGCTGTGGAGCCAGATACTTTCAGCTTCACGTCTAAGTTACAGAAAGACAAGTTTCATCTTTAATTAAGGAATCTCTTATTTTTACATTTCCAACGCTTTCTCCATCAACGAGAAAGTAAAAGTCAGAAGCGTGTGGCTTTCAGTAATAGTAATAGAAATAGGTGTTTTTATCATAGTCTATAAACCTGTGGTCTACACATCCAAAGATCTAAATTATGGAATAATCTTTTAAAAAATCATTCAGCCTGCATTAAAGTAATATATAGATATAACTTTCATATGTCATTTCCTCACACGCCATGTAATTTTTTACAGAATGCAGCTCGGTGAGTACCATCTCCAAAGGCATTCAATGGATATTTGAGCTGTTTCATTATGTAAAGTCATATGATGATCCAAAGAAAGACCTATCCTGGACTTTCTGAAACCTTTGTGACACACTTCAGAACTCAATTTGGAGATCACACCTGAAACAGAGCCCAGAAAGCTGTGTACAGTTCAGTCAGAGATGAGCATAGGCTGTGAGGTTTCCTGATGGCTAAACATGATATGATGTGACAGATGCGAGAGCAAAGGAGCTGTAAATTGTAGGAGATAAGGTGTTCTGTAAAACTAAGTATTTAACTATAGGTAGTGCAATCTAAAGGCATGTACACAAGCAGACCTTCAGGCCTACTGCAAAGCGTCGTGAGATTGGGCATGGTTTATAATCCCTGCCACATTTACAGTGGGATTACATATCAAGCACATATGGAGGGTGAATCCAAGGTCTTGCCACTTCTCATGACAGTCCTGATGATAGGGCAGATATAAGTAGCTCCTGATGAGTGCAGAGCTCAGACAAATGTTAGTGTTACTGGTACACTGTGGGAATGATCTGAGCAGGCAGAATTAACACGTATGGATGGGAAACTAATTCTTGACCTCCTGTTTTTAAACGTCTGTGTTCTGCTGAACTTGACACTGTAAGAATATTACCCACTACCAGTCACCCCTCATCAATATGTTAACAAGAGGTTTTTTTCTGTTAATAGTACCACCAGCAATGGAAGCAGCAATATTTAGAGATCACATCCAACAGCAGCAGCAAAATCGATGGTTCTTTCCTTAGAAGATACCTGTTCAGCTAAGTAGGAGTTCGGCTTGCAGCAATCTTTGTATCAGCAGAAAACAATTACTGGTTAACTGGGGAGAGCAGTGAAAATGATGGAGCAGGAAACCAAAATCAAAACTTTCCAAAAAGAAGTGTGTTAACCAGCTAGCACTAGCTGTCATCCACTTCCGCATGTCCTGAAGCTACTAAAAGTTCTCAGGGTACCGCAGTCACAGTTTTCCAAGAAAGGAAGTTTAGGCCACAGAGACACCTACATATTATGCAAATGTCTCTTCAGTTAATTCAGAGCAATCCTTAAATTCTTAGCATTGGAAACAGACTAGTGCGAGTGGTGTGTACTAGCTACTGTCACAACTGTTTAGTATTTCAAAGCATCCTCATGTCTGAGTTTCATGCCAAAATTGTAATGTAATACAATACTTAATAAAGCATTAATACTAAAAAAGGCTAAAGAAATTGTAGTATCCTTGACTTCTACGGCTTTCACCCATGTTTGAAAACATCAAACATATGTAAGTGTTGAAAGAGTATATTTATTAGCAGTACATTGAGTATATAATTATAGCAAATTAAAGAGAGAACGCTGAGAATTAACTTTATGAGACAAAAATTATTATAGTAATTACTATTATGAGTTACTTTTGTATGTCACATCAAAAGACTTTAAACTGTGAAGTTCAAGCACATAAAACCTTAGAGTCTGATGTAGTACTTATGTTTCCAGTGATTTTGATGATTTCTGGGTGAAATTCACAGTAGTATCTTAGCAATACTGAAGAAGGGTGAAGTGAAGGATGGAGAATTGAGAGTCCTCTTTAAGACACCACAACGAACTGGCTGAAAAGCTAGAAATAGGGCTGACAAAATAATGCAGAATTTTTACTGCAGTCAGGTGGAAAATGTTTTTTTCAGCCTCTACAGGAGTTCTTTCCCCCCTGAGATTTCAGTATTAAAAAAGTATCTGTTCTTCAAAAGTGAAAACCAGAGGACAATTGAAATAAGTTTGGAAATGCATCCATAGTTACAATTAGTTCCTCAGGCCGCTCTTCCCTTCTGCAGTCCAGAATTCCTAATCAGACTACTATTCCATTTTCATATAATATCACTAGAACCCTATGACTGTGATGCCTGCTAGGACATACTATGCAGTTGGAGACAGAAAAATAGGACATAACGTACTTAGGAGTGCAAATCTCACCAGGCAGTTGGCAGTATCTCCAAATCAAACTACACTTTGACAACCACCATCTCCTCCTCCTCCATCTTCCAGGATCTGGAAATATAGTCCATGGACAGCTGTGTCCAACAAAGGGACTCTTCAATTCCTACATTTATTAACATCATGGTAACAGACTGCAGATTACCTTTGTTGTACAGCCTCAGCCCATGTATTAATGGAGACTCCATGAAAACTTGAGAATACTCTTCTTGTTCTTCATTTTACTGACTTTTTCTTGAGTCTCACACATGAATTATTTTATTCCAGGCTGAATGGTGTGCTTCCTGTTGAACAAAACAGTGTTTTTCTATTTGCTTACAGTATAAGGAAAACCAGAAAAAAAACCCTAAATTAAGTTTTATACATATTAAAAAGAAATCTAAATTTTTAAATTGTTGGAAAAAGTTTCTTTGCAAAGGTTTCCCATAAACTCTAACCCAAGTCCCTGCTCTTTGCATTCAGCTGCCTCATCTCAGAATTAATCTATGAAAAAATAAGATAAAAGTGATTACTTCAATGCAACATTAATGCAGGTAGTTTAAGCAACCTCAGTTTAATAATTTCAGTAAGATTATACAGGATTACAGAATCTGAAATGGATACAGTTGAAGAATTAAATATTAAAAGCTAATTTACCTGTCAAAATCTGATGAAAGGCTTTGTAGCATGAAAAAAATTAAAAACAGATCTCTTCTTAGTCTAACAGAAACTGTGTTAAATTGTTTTTCTTTCATACAACACGAATATGATGAGCTAAGATGTTACTGTACAGTTAAAAACCACAACGCTTCAAATAAAATGCCTGTTCTTTTTCAAAACTTCTATGACATAATAAACCTGTTATAATACAGTTGAACAGTAGGTTATTAAATTTGATCATTTTTTCAGAAGAGGACCATGAAAAATCAAGTCAAATGGTACAACCTAGAAAATATTCTCATTTATTGCAAAAATGACAAAACAAAATTTGAAGAAAAAAAGAAGAATGTTGGCAGTGTTCCCGAAACCTTGCTCTGCTGTGCATCAGACAACTGTCTTTTAAAGAATCTCTCCAACTCTGAACAGCTTCCTCCTTTGGCCTTCCTGAAAGACAGGGTCATACAGACCATCCTGTAGGCCCAGACTAACATTAAACTGCAGCTTCCCACTCTCCATCATTTTTATTGTGCTACAGCACGCAGCCACACAAGACACCAGAACTCCCTCTCTTTCCTGCCTCCTCCCTTTGAAACTCCACAGCTGAGGAAACATCCTTGTCCCTCTTTGGTGTCCTCATAGAAGTCCTTCTCCTCTTCTCTCGTACCCTGCCCGTAACCATCACCGTGTCTCTGACTAGCCACCAGGCAGTAGGCTGCTCTTGAGACGATCAGTCTGAAGTTAAAATTGAAGCACTGAAGCAGGGACTGAAACACAGAGAGGTTCTGCCTTCCAAGAGATTCTCTTCCAAACAGCAATGCTGTGGCTCTTCCTCTTAACAAATATTTAAGTGCTTTATATTTTGAACTCTGGCAGCAGACATAGAAACACCTACTCCCTGCAATTAAATGGGGCCTTTTATGTTAACTGAGGTCAGGGAGAAGGATAGGAAGCAAGATGACACTTAACAGCAACATTCAGTTTAGAACAATTACTTCATCACTGATAAAAAGTATGTGCTAAAATTTGGAAGAAAGGTTTAATTACCTGACTGAAGGCTTCTTAGCTACTAAACTAATAAACATTTACTTTTTGACTATTATAACTTTCAAACTTCTCTAGTCAATCTTCCAGCACAGACAAAACAAAACTTTCTAAGAACACAAGCACAAACTCTCCAAACTCTTCATGTTTTTAAGGAATTTTTGTGCAAAGGTCAGCTTTGAAACCTTATTATCAGTTAGCTTTTATTTGCTTTTAATATTCTTGCAGAGAATGTTTTCTGAACACCTGTCTACTCCTACTAACATATACACCTTATTATCAGTTAGCTTTTATTTACTTTTAATATTCTTGCAGAGAATGTTTTCTCCAATTTGATAAATCCAAAGTACAAAATTCTATCAGCTTTTTGGGAATACGGCAGAACTTAAAGTCTGTTCTGTTAGATTCCCACAAAAGTACTGACTTTTTATTTCAAGGAAGGCAAACACCCCCTATGTATGACCATTTTAAAGAACCTATTGTAACAATGTACCCAATCACAGTGTAGGCTCCCTACCCTGGAACAAACAATAGTTTACAGCATTAATACTTCCAAATTCTACTTTTAACTGCTGTTTATAAAGGCGTATAAACTGTCTAAAGCCAAAATTATGCAAAAGTAAACCTGCAATTACTCACAGCATGGAAATTAAATTACTCTATATTTATTCTGATCCAGCTGATAACAGAATCTGGTGCTTAAATTCAACTGCATAGCGCCTGGAGGCCTTGAGAAAAGCTCTGGAGTAACCTAACTGTACCAAACTTATCAATATGGCCCCCAGAGGCCTGGGGAGAGACCTGGAGCAGTACTAGCCAGACAGCCATTACAAGAAAACAAAACCACCTCTTTAACAGCCATCACAGTAGGTCTGATAATAGGCTTTACAAATTACAAAATTATCTGGAAAATGTGGTGTTCCAGCTTCAGCAACTGGAACAACTGCTAGAAAATGTAGCCTGTTAAAAACACCTAAAGCTGATGGCTGGAACAAAGCTGTAGGAGAGATGCACCTGGATTTTTTCAGCTACAGATTCCGTAGTTTTTCTTTTGTATTGTATTTTATATAAAGCTGTTCTGAGCCACTTAAAATGATCTACTGTTTCATATCACTCTCTTTATTCTTTTTTCTTATCATGTCTCAGTGCCTGAGCGCATCTAGATTCCTTCCTACTGCTGGTATTCTTATCTAGACTTCTCCATTATTGGCTTTAATTCCTAGAGCATAGCCTTACAGTTATCTTTAACTAACAGTATCACAACATAAATCTCGGGCCTAAGAATCTTTCATACTCTGAGAACAAGGGCATTCAAAGCAAACTCTGGCAACTAAATCTAAGCACTACGCAGTTTTCCTGAGTCCCAAATTATTAATTTTCAATTACAGTTTCACTATTTTTAGCCTCACTGTTTGCAATTGATTGTCCTAGAAAAAGGCTGAATGCCATTAAAAAAAAAAAAATCCATGTAACAAAATACTTAAGTTAAAATAACTACAGTTATAGTGAAAGATTGCCCAGGCAGAATTATTTTCAGTTTTCACATTAAGTTTATTTGTATATAAACAAAACATATAAGGAGACAGATATGAGTGTGAGCAATTACAGAATCATCAGATGAACTACAACACAAATAAGAAATAAATGCCTAACATACCTCTGGTTTCATATCCCACACTTCCCATTCTTTAGGAGATAAATAGATTCTTGAACTTTGCAGTAAAACAGGTAAACAGATTCCTGAACTTTTTAATACTGAAATCTACTCATTAGCTTCAATTATCACTTTAAAACATCAAACTATCAAAGATGTATTCCTTTCCTCTTCCCCTACATGGGAATATATTACCGAAACATTTTCTAAACATCTAAAAAAATTATTACGATTTTGACCTGCGGGAACGGAAACTTCAGCCATTAAAACACATACAAGCGAGTGTGGCCGTACAGAAATACACACTCTCAGAAGGAGGAACCGGAGAACTGAATCGCCCAGCCTAGTCTTAGCATGAGCCTGAACAACGGAAGGTGGCAAAATGGCGCCACCCTGTGCTGTGAAGCTGGAAATGGTAATTTTTCAGCTATGATAAAAAGTTGCATTATTCTCACCCGATCTATCATCCCCAGCTTTCCACTGAGATGTTTACCCCCAGCCAGCCCACAGTGCTAGTCTCTAGGTTACCACACATCGGAGTAAGATCCTTTCTAACACGTCACCCATGATGTTTAAATCAATCATTCACATCCACAAAATCTATATACCAACTTATTTCAAAATTCTACTCCAAACTCCTTAGGCATAATACTACAAAACATCTAGACAACAGTTAGCCTACTAATGCCCTCCAATAACTGCTCTTGCTAAGACAATATTACCTCATTATTTTGCTACTCTTCAGGGTGTTATGCAAGCAGCTGTGAGCCTTACTTTTGCATTTGGAACCAATTTTTCATTGCATATTATTAGAGCAGATACCACTCTCCAGGTCTAGGCTGTATGCAGGACCCTTATAGACAATGGCCGTAAGAACAATTACAAAGAAATTTTAAAAAAAGCTCCTAAATGTACCCCACAAAAGAATAGATTGTTCATTTTGTAGAAACCTTTCCCTTGAGATATCACTTGCAAGAAATAAATCTTTCAGCTTTCCTGAATTTTTATGTGATTGTGACTCTAAAAAACACTTTAAAAAAAAAAACTTCCACTATTATCATTTAACCCCACTTTAGAGCATCATGCTTTAAAATAACTGTACTTACAAGTCTGTGAGTCCAAAGTGACTGCAAATAATCTTTCTTTAGAACTGATTAGAAGACATCATCTTACGTTTCTCATCACTACAAAAAATGAGGCTCCAGTTTATTTGCCAAAGTCAGACTTAGAACTCAGAAATATAGGACTCCACGTTTGTTAGAAAATTTAATACGAGGAACTTACCTCTGTTAGTACTTGGAGCCCAGGTCATCCAACTTAAGACCCTTGCCAGGCTGCAGCACAATTCTCTTCTTTCGTGGCCAGCTTTCATTCTCACTGCAAAAAGGCACTATAGGGAGAATAGTGTCTCCATCTGAAGTTGTAGTGAGATACTGCTGTGGCACGCACATGGACACGGAGAAAGGAAGCGCTCCTGGGTCTCACAAATTACATATGCTTACATGAGTTGAGGTAAACAATTCTACTATTTGTCAAATATAGTCAGTGATACCAAACTTCATTTGTATAGCGCTCTGAGATAATTATACAGGGTGAACAGCCACCTGTTCATGAAAGGTTGTAGGCAGCACAGACATATCACAAAGAGATAAAGATTTCTGAAAGAAACAGATTCAAGGAGGCATTACACAATGAGACAAACACATTGCAGACAACAGGACTGTGCAAGTGCCTACAGAAACGCAAGAGACTGCAACAGCACAGATAGCTAAGAGTGCCACCTGACTAACCACCAGGAACACAGGGGGTTTTTTTCTGTATTGCTCTCAGGTTTATTTTCCTACCACCAAAACTGCTGGCAAGTTTGCATACTAATTCTGCTTTGGAATTTGACCCTGTGAGAAACAGCGATTACTAAAAGAAGTAATCATGCTCTGAAATCAACATTCCCTTTCCCCATTTTAAATGGACGTTGCTCCACTTGGACAGCTGCACTTTTATGCAAAACTCAGAACTAGGAAGCCTCTGCTTTAATTTAGTAAGCACCTTCTGTGAAATACTAAACACACAGGTAAGTCTCACAGACTGTGCATAACTCTCAGGGTTGAGCTCTCCCTCATGCTGCTACATTAAAATGACAGATGTATAACCTCCTAAATTTGCACAACAAATCAAATACTCATAAGCAAATCCATTTTCCTTCTTACTATTTACAGGCACATTAAAAAAAAAAAAAGTTTTGTGTCAATCGGGGCCAGTCTCACCTGTTTTCCTGACAGAGGTGGAGCTCACCTATAACGAAATGCTCGTTACTCTGGACGGTGCTGCACCCACCGCTGGTGTTGGAGCAACTCCCCACGCAGTTTTATGAGACTTCTCTTAATGACTTGGCTCATTATGCTCTAGCAGGGTTATGTTTTGCCAGTCGTTGCTCCTGAATTACGAGGCGCTGCGCTACCCTGCGGCTGGAGGGAAAGATACACGGGCCGTGCTTACAAAAGGAGGTTCGCTCAGGAAGGTAGCCCAAATAACCTTTTAAAAGTGAACTAACGCACAGCACGCAGTAGCCGCAGTAAATGCCAGACACAGTTAAAGGCTAGTTCGAGCACAGGGTTATGAATAGTCGTATCTCTACCAACCTGATCATCACCCCCTCGAGCTGCTCCGCACGCCGCCGCCGCTGAGGCGGACGCCAGACCGGTGGCGCAGCTTCCCGCCTTCTGCCCCAGCGAGGGAGAAGGCGGCCAGCGAGCTGACCCGGCTCCCACAGCTGCCGGGGCGGCGGGCAGAGCGTCGGCACACACAGACCGCACCTCGCCGAGCGGGCGCGTAGGCTCATAGCACACACACGGTGCTAATCCCCGCCCGTCCCGCCTCAGAAAAAGAGGTCCTGCCACCAGGCAGTCTGCGGCCCCTCCGTAGGAAAGCGGACCCGCGCTCCGCTCCCGTCAGCGGGGCGTTTCCCTCACCGGCGCCCCACC
>NW_008794451.1:183216-194957 GCF_000699145.1 Aptenodytes forsteri
GGCGAGGCGGGCGCTCAGCCGGACGCTGAGGCGATGGGGCTCGGGGCGTCGCCCAGCGCAAGGGTCGCGGCCCCGGGGGGGCCCCTCAGCCCGCAGGGCAGCCCGCTCGGCCCTCGCCCCAGGCAGCAGCCACCTGGAAAGGGGAAGAGCTTCCTCAGGTGATGAGATTAGTTATTAGTTGCCTCTCTAGGGTGACCTACAATAACACGGCAACACGGGCAGATCTCAAATTTCCTGACTAAAGGTGTTTCCCAAATTACTATCTGCAGTCTCAACAGGAGCTTTCAGCAGAAAGCTGCCCGGTCACCACCAACGCTTCATCCATTTATTCCTCGATTTAGCTGCTTGAGGTACCATGAGGTTTCAGAGGGGGCAGCTCTGAGGTTACCAGCTCCCCCCCTCCTTGGCAACCCAGCAACCAATCATTTCTACATTTCCTTAAAAATTTTTCAATAGGATATTTTAATTAAAAGTATTACACTACTAGAAATTACTTTCTTAAAGGGAATTCTTCAATAGAGGATTAGATAAATCCTGATTTTATAAAGCATGCAATGAAATGGGGTAGTTGCAAAACACTATCTATCTGTCACCTGTGCTGTGAGACTTTGATTTTACAAAGCAGAGCTGGAACGCGAAATCCCTTCTCTATAGCAACAGAAATTTTGCACAAAAGTTAAGGTATACTGATTAACAGTTATGAGTTAAGACTGTTCTCTTGGGGAATTTGCAATAACACAACTTAAAATTATTATATAATTTATAGCAGAAAGGACACGCAGAGCTCTTCTAGCCCAGTCCCACTCAAGCCCAGTTGAGACAGCTGACATTGACACAAACATAAAAATCTGTGTATAGGGCTCAAGTTTATGTGTTGTTTTTTTTTTGTTTTTTTTTTTTACTGAGTTGACAATTGTTGTTAGCACTTGTTACTAATATTTGACCTGAGGAGTTCATTATCTCATCACTGTGTGTAAAATTGCCAACAGTAGCAGTAGCATCTCTAATGTTTGGCTTTTTTCCAAACCACCACATGAAAAGTTTAACTCTGTCTGAATTAAAGAATTTTATTTTGTGCATTTCAGAAATAAATGAATAATGACATTTTCTAAAATCAGTTGTTGCTGTGCTAGACAGACACATGTAAAACTCGTATTTCCATTTTATATTACAACATGCAGTGTGAGAATGATACATTATTTTACTTGAATTCTCAAGTTAATCATCTTTGAATAAATCAAGAGCTATTAACTGTACGAACACTGGTAACAGTCAAAATTATTTCAATTGGGAGGAAGAAAAAAAAAAAAGTCTCAATACCATACAGAAGAAGAAACACCAACTGGAACACAATGGATTCACAGTTCTTAGTAAGCTCTTTAGTTTATTTCTAAAACATATTGGCTTATTTCTAAAATGTATTTTACTGATTGTAACTTTGCAATACTAGACGTTTTTGAGTGTATAATATAAATGATACTAATGAATGAAAATACAGTTCAGGATCAGTCAACATAAGTCAGCTATTTTGAGGGGATAATTACTTCAGTATAGAGTTTATCTAGATGAACACCAGCTCATATAAGTGTTAGATTTAACATTGCTTTCTTCCCTCTTCATTTTTAAACTGTCTGGCTTGACAAATTGTTGAGTAGATTTGATTAAAAACAAAACAACACCCCCCCAAAAAAAAAACAGCAACCAAAAGCCAAACCAAACCCACCACCAACCCCCCCCAACAGTTAACACCTCAAATCTTATTTTTGTTGCTACTTAACAGCAAAGACAACCAATATGATACATATTTTTTCCTATTTAAAACATTTATCTGTCACTAAAACTATGGTCAACTAATCAGTGCAGAAGCAGCATTATAAGTGGGCATGCTTAGAAGTTCCATAACATATGTATTTTTGTGTACAAGTGGTGATTTTTCCTTAAAATTTTACTATTAAATTAGAAAAAAAAAACCTAGCAGTGACAAATATGCAGTCTCTATCAGCAGTGCAGTTCACAAAACAGTGGAAAGTCATCTGTAATAACGTAGCAAGGTTTTGATGAATAATTCCTCACTTTTTTTTTTTTCCAACACTGAAAGAGCATTCTTGCCAATGTATATAGTTTGACACCTTGTGGAAGTCTTTTTCAACAGTCACAGCTCTTAAGCTGCACTTCCAATTTTAAAATGTTTTCATCAAGTAAGAACAATTTATTTTGCCATATTGTTCCTGCTTTCTAAACCATAGGAGCTATAAAACATACCTTGAAATAATAAACGAGGAATAATTATCTAGGAAAACAGTAAAGAGCTAGTGATACAGTAGGACATAAACCTCAATATCATTATCAAGAATTTTGGAAAGTTCAGTACATTATGAAAAATACTTTATATGCCTCTTGCACATTAAAAAAAAAGTCTATGGCTGACGTTTCAGTAACATTTTCAGTCAAATGACATCTCTCATGCATTGTGTCGAGAAAATAAAAATTTCCCAACCCATGTACTGCAGCAGCTCAAAAGCTGAGGTACAATATAGACCGTCCCTAATCATAGCTTCTAAATACTGAACACTTCAGCAAGGGAGTTCAAATACTTATTAAGCTTTCAAATAGTGTGAATATAGCCACTTCTTACAATTCACCTATCTTCAGCCTATTAACTTGCCCTTACGTGTATCTATCTGTAACGCATGTCCCCGAACAGGACAGCACGCTTGCACTGTACTTTAGGTGGGATACGGAAACTTTAAAATACAGATACAATAAAATCTTGACCTACGTGTTATTAGTGCAGTATAATTACATCCTGTGTATATTTTTTTCAGCATATGTTGTCTAACATTAAGAAATGCGATATGAGTTTTGCTTTTCCCCCCTGCGACGTGGGAAGTGTTGTCAGCCTCACACTGCCTGTTTATTGCACTAAGATGGAAAAATCGCATGAACAGAGAGTTGAGGCTGCACTTCTGTCAACGACCCTTCAGTCTGGGAACACTGAACTGAACTCAGTAAGGGCATGCAGGCATCCAAATATGAAAGAACGTACGTGTTTTGCGTCATGTTCACTGGATGCTGTTCCCAAAGAACAACACATAGAGGTAGCATGCTTATTCTTATTGGTGTAATTTCAAAAGGCCTAGAAACCTCATCTTCTCTTTTCTGGTGGTAGGCTAATATCTCTTCCCACTGATGTTAAGTGTTTCCACCTGCTTCAACAGAGCTAGGATTTTCCTAAGAAAAAAGGGCTGAGGTGACCATATTTCTTCAATAAATTAATTTAATTAAGCAGTCAAGCACATTGACTTCTGTATCTTTGGCCTCCCCTAACATATAGGCTGTACATTGTATGCACATGCACATGTTTCTTATGAATTCCTCATGGTGAAAA
Source organism: Aptenodytes forsteri (assembly GCF_000699145.1). Lineage (NCBI taxonomy): Eukaryota > Metazoa > Chordata > Aves > Sphenisciformes > Spheniscidae > Aptenodytes > Aptenodytes forsteri. The sequence goes on from NW_008794451.1 coordinate 186,605, forward strand.
CAGATTTAAATGAAGAAATAGTTTTGCTGCATGGCCCACAGTATTTAAGTAAATTTTAAAATGGATTAGCATAGGATATTACCTCATTATTGCTCGAGTTAACTCTCCAAGTAGTTTAAAGTTTTTGAAAATGTTATCTATAACTTCAAAGGTTGGTTTATTACAGTATTCGTAAACTTTATTTTTGTGGTTGCTTAATGGAGTGTTCAACTGAACACATACAAAAAAAAGTCCCCAAAATACAGTTCAACAGAGAGACAACATATTATGCCTTCATCAATGCATGGTGCTACAGCACAAAGCATACCAAACTCAGAAAGCTATAGGTTAGTCTACTCCCCTTTAAGCATGCATTTGCAAAACATCCACTCACTCTAAGAGACAAAGGAAAAAACCAAAACGTTAAGAGCTCTGCTACTTATTTTTAGCTCAGGAAAGAGCCACCTCACTTTGTTACATTAAGATTTTGATTTGAAAAGTCTAAAAAACCAAAGCTACTTAAAATTAAGTTTGTGCATATCCTTAAAATTGCTCCTTACTAAAAGTTTCTGCATCAAGTGTGCACTGCAGTTTTATTTTATTGTCATGGCCTGATTTTCAAAAAACAGCCCAAGCCCCACACAGTTATAGGCATAGGAGCTGCTGGCATTCAGCATCTTTGAAAGTCAGGACACAGCTTAAGTGATTGTGCAGAACAGGACATTTCCCTTGCAGTGTAAGCCAAGTGTTCATTTATGCCCAATAATAAGACCACAGAAGTTTCATCAAATCAATCAAAATAAACTTTTACAAGTCATAAAGGATTTCAAGGATAACACCAATCGACCAGGCCTGAGTTTCGCAGCTAAAAGGGCAATACTGTCCATTTTCGTTGGTCAGTTCTGGAAGCCCTTTCCAGGATGATCTGATAAAAGAAAAAAACAAATGAGTATTGTTGTTAGATTATACACTGAAATTAAAAGAACATTTCATTTTAAAACCTTTTAGAAGATTATCTCAGTAGGAAACTGAAAACCATGACTAAAGGTCTGTTGTCCTACAGGCACAGTATGTTCTTTAATAGCTGAGATCTAATTAATTTTTTTTTTCCCCCTGCAGCTGGGAATTGTAGTTTTTTGTGGGGGTGCCTCTCCTTCAAAGTAGACTCTTTGCTGCTAATAATATCTGAACTTACACTACTGGCATGTTGCTCCTGTTTCTCATTCAGGTAGTTTTGCAGTTGGAAGAATATGAATGATCTTTGAGATAACTGAATGGTATTCAAACTACACTTCAAACTGGATTATGGTGCTAAAAAGTGGTAACGGCTGGAAGACAGCATGACTACATAAGCCTTTTTTTCCTCCATAGGAATAAAAAAACCCCACAAACCAACATACTTACAGAAATACTTGTAAGTTGAGCCTGTTGCTACATTAATAATTCTGTACACAAATGAAATACCAAAACAGAGTAAAAGCATACTACTTAAGTAGTAAGACAGAAAAAACAAAGAATGTTACCAAACTGCAAGTTATTTGGTAATACTACCAAACAAGACACTGGGACAGGACACTACATAAGGCAAAAAGTTGCTTAACAAATCTCTTTTCTTCCTCATGTGGTCAGACAAACCCTTCCGTCATGGCCAGTCCTACTGAGTTACTCTTATGGGTACAAATAAATGCATATTTGAAGTACTGCAGAACAGATTATATGGAATATAATATATATCAAGGGCAATATCTTTGTTTTGTTTGTTTTCATTTGTCTCAAATCCTTAAAAATTAAAAATATAACAGACAGAGAAAGGGGAAAAACAGCGTGGGTTTGGTGCTTTGGTTTTTAAGAGGGAGAACTCAAAATGCAGAGGAACATTTAAGGGCCATAAGCAAGTTCCTCTGCCTTTTTAGAATATCAAGGTTATTAAGATTCTGAAACATTGTCATACTAAATTTCCTCATTTATAACACAAGAAATCCTAACAATATTTTGCATCAGCTTATCTGCCACAATTCTAATCTGTCACTGCTAGCCCTTTAACTATTTTGTTTTGCAGGTTGTTTTGAAATATTTTGATTTTTTAAAAGACAACTCACCAACATTTTTTTCCAAAATGCATTTTTTGTATGAAATTAGATCCTAATTTTTACCTAAGGTTTATTTCACCCAGTCTTCACATGGGTAAGGATTAGTAATTCTGCAATCTATAAAAAGCACTAGATCTCAGCTGTACTTGAAACCTGACTTGAGATCTGCAATAGCACATATAGCGGTGAACTTTATACGTAGAAAGCAGATGCTGTTTATATTATAGATCTGTACTTTTACATGAAATTGGATAGTAGATACCACTAGCTTGAATGAATATTTTGAATCTGTGTTAGTTGGTGTCTTACCTTTCAAGGTGAACATAGTGGCGAGAAAGAACATTCTTAATCATAACTACAGTTTTTGCATATATCTCTGGACCAATCAACTTTGAGAAGTACAATTTGGCACGAAGAAAATATCCAATTGGCCACAGCCATTCCTAAGCAAAGAATGAAAAGAGATGACTGTTATAGCTGTCAGTTTGAAAAGGTGACAGCGCTTTTTCCAAAAATCAACAAAACTAGCTCTTACAGGTCCTTGGTGATAATTAAAACCTCTGGCTACATTATAGTTGTCATTGTCAAGAGCATTATCATATACTCCACAGTAAACCATATCACTGCAAGAAAGAAAAAATAGATTATGCAAACAAAGCCTTAACAAAAGTGATACGTAAAAACGGAAAGCAGAAATGAACAAAAATTTGTCATGGCATTTACATTTAACGATGCTTAAGTTAGGGAGGATTCCACCAGGTTCTGTATCTTATATGACAATGGAATTCCAAATATGGTTTAAACTAGTAGGAAAATGGTTCAAGTCTTGGAATGACTTGAATTCATAATTTTGCCCTTATGCTTTTACTCAAACTGTAGTGCTGTGCACTGTATCATATATAAGTATGTATCAAGATGCAAATTCAACATCTTTTATGATACCAAATTTGACTTGCTTGCTGTGTAGCACAAAAAACCACCTGGTGATTGTCTACATAAATAAAATCAATTGCATGGACTTTTAGAACAGAAAAATAATTGTTCCAGAAGTATTTATTGCAGCCTTATTTCACAGGTATATATGAGGATTTTAACAAAAGCAATGCTACCCCACATGTCAAATAATTCCTACTGTCATGTTTTGTAATTAACACTGATTCTTATCTCTACTATACTTACTCTGGGTCTAAGGTTTTCATGCCTAATGGACCAAGCAGTTTTTCCTCTGCTATCTGCAGAGCTTTCCAAGCTCTCTCAGGTGTGAACAACTCAGGGGCCTAATAAAATAATAAAGATTTAATGAGTAAACTCTGCACATGTACACACATAAGACCGTATACAAATGCAGAAGACCACAAAAAGCCAAAGTTTTGTATTACTGAATCAACTTCTGGAACCTACAAGTCAGAGTAAGCAAGAGGACAGAAGCTATCCAGTGCTTTGTTTTAAGTTTTATTTAATTTTAAATACACTTGCCAAGTATTATTACTGAAGCTCTTTACGAACCTGATAAAGACAACAAACAACCCATGCTTTTTAGCTAATTTGACAGGAAAAGCCAGACCTAACCTTAAAAGACATTCTGAATACAGTCAGCACTGCAAATTTATCCTAGCTACACGCTGGACAGCAGTTTCATTTAGGTAAGTCCTGTCAAGGATGTATTTTTAGGAGATACTCCAAGATGGACCAACGTTAACACCATGGAAAAGAAAGGCTTTCAAAAAGTTATTCTAAGCAATGTATGTTCCTGATAAAATGCCATGCAGATGAACCTTACAATGCAAGTAGTTCAATAATAAAGAAAATTTTATGTGCAAATGCTTCCCCTCACCCCTCCTCACTTACCACAACCATTGCTATTGTAAAATTTGGCCTGAGTTGGTAATCACACCATGGACTTGAAGCTCCATAGCTGTCCTTATAAATTCCACGTTTGTGAACGAGATTTGGATGTTTCTCATTAGGATCTGCTGGGTTCTCAGAGACAAAGAACAGCCTTTCAAAGTGTACTTGAATTTTTTTGTTCCACTCATCATATGTGATAATCTCCTCCTTTCCTGCAAGATGGACATACAGGTTTTATTTTCTGAAAACAGCCACAGTGGTAACACCAGAAGTATGCTTATGTCTATTTTTACTGGTTTGCTTATTGAAGTTTTAGTTAAGATACTCCTAACACAATAAAGGCCATAGTAGCGTTGCAAAAAGTTATTATCTAGAAGTTGAATTATACCACAGATCAACTCCAACACATGCACAACTTTTTTTTTACACAACATTTTTTAACTTGCAGTTAGCTAGAGGCAAACAGTATGAGGTACTGTGATCTATAGTAAATATTTAATTGAGTAAGTTTAAAATTTATAATTACCATTTCAGCATGGTAACATGCCAACTCTTTTACAGTACTTGGTGTACATATTCTTGCTATTTTGGAGACTTCAAAGAGAGTGTCAAAACATTAAGATAATGTCACTTTTAAAAGCTTTCTCTGCCTGAATTCCTGACACTTAACATAACAGTGATTCCCCAGGCTTAGGCCAATTCTACAGTTCACAGGAACAGCTCACTGAAACTTCAAGTGAGACTAGAAAAACCATCAGGTTTCAGACAGCAGAATTGTGCTAGGGATATCTTCCTGATTGAGATACACATACATCTTAAATAAGCAATGCTTTTTATGCAAGAACCAAAAATAGTAAAGAATTGTACATTAGTTTTATATTAGGTGAGTGCAGAAGTATCACCTGTTTTTCTTAAACTACAATGGGAATATAGCAAAAAGGACAATACTACCAAAATTGAAATACGATATGGCCAGAAGAACAAAAAACCTAGAAACTCTAACACTAAGCCTATTCTTAAGAAACAAGGCATAGATTGTGAATAGGAATTAAGGCTGTTTTAAAATAGATTCAGCATTAGATGAATGAAATTTAAACTCAGTTACATGAGATTAACAACAGAAGGGTGTATACACACATCAAACTGAATCTAAAAAAGTTGCTTATGATTCTGGAACAAAAGAGGTAAGACAAGTCCTATAAATATTATTTCTACATCTACGGATTATAATATTGCTGTGTACTGAATTCTAAATTGTCTTACTCTAGCCATAGATTTTTAGAAATCCTGAAGTGACAGGTAAGTTCATGACCTAAGAATCTGTACTGTCTAGGACAGACAGGAAAAGAAAAAAAACCACCACAAAAACTTACATTCACGTTTTCTGAAATAGAATAAAAGAACCATTAAATTAATTGTTTTCCAATATTATCCTTTACTGAAGAGTAAAAACGCTTTACAGGGCACATATATTCACTTGGGCTGGGTAAGCTCAAAGTAAAGTAACTTTAAAACCAGAGCAGTATCCCTCTGAAACATAAGGGACATCTAAAGATATTTACGTAAATATTCACAGAAAGTGGTTTTCTGTGTTGTGAATATTGGAAAAAAGAAAAAGAAAAGAAGTGTCTTGTGTCATTTTACTTACCATTCTTGTAATGAATGATACGTATCATCATAATACATAATAATCCTATCACTTATATCCATTTTGAGAAATGGTATTAGGCTCCAAAATTCATTTGTAATCCACACCTTAATACATGCAATAAAATACCTGAAATATTGACAAGACAGTATCAACACTAAATAAATTTTTGTAGTAACAAAAGATTTTAATCATACAAGATACTTTCCCAAGTTTTTCCCCTTTTCCCTCTAAACCTTCTTGAGTATAACATCCCTGATGTTATATGGCCACCATTTCATCATTGTAATTATTTTTATACTGTAGTAATACAATTATGAGATATGCCTGTTTTTACCATGTCTTTTTACAGTGACTCCATGGAATGGAAACACATTTTTCCCAGATAAATCCAGCAACCAGCGAACAGCCGACTTGCACAGGCCAACAATTTCCACAGCAGAACCATCTCTAAAATAATAATGATTAAAAAAAGCCCAAGAATTACTTTAAGAAGGCTATTAAAGGTCAATAAGTAACTGAAAAAAAAAAAATCTGCAAGTATCTTATTTCTCCTACTATTCCCCTATTTCTCCTATACGAGCATCCCAAAGTTCTACAGTATTGCAGTGTTTTGTGAATAACAGCTCCATCATCATCACTACTGTCATGATTTTCTAAACCTCAGTCATACCTCTCTTCGTTTTCAGGAGAATATGGGTGAGAGTCCTCAGATATTCCAATGTCTCCTTGCAAGGCAGCTACTCCATCCCTTTGAGTTTTAGCTGCCCTTCTCTGTACCATCCTTTATTATGTCCTTCTTGAGACCAGCACTACACGTAAAACTCAAGATACAAGTGCATCTTGCAGGTGCAAGGTTTCACAAAGAGGCAGATTGATGCCCTCTGTCTTGTTCTAAAAACCTTTACTGATGACAGTATTATTATTTATTAGCTTTTTTGGCTGCTGCTGTACACTAAGATATGATTTCAGAAAACTACCAATGACTCAGATTTCCTTCCTGTGTTGTAGCTCAGTTCTGACAGCATTGTGTAGGCAAGGTTTAGATTATTTTTCCCCTACATGCATATCTTAACTTTATCTACGCTGAAGCTTATCTGCCACTTTTAGGCACACTCAGTTTTATAGGGTACTTTTGAGTTTCATGAAGGGCCAAGAATAAGAGAAGAGAACATTAGCATAAGCAGACTGTCAATTTACTTTTATTTAGATCAGTAGGATTCTACCTGATGAAGCAACAATAGAGAAAAGGGGGGTTTTCTATCAAGCTAACAGTCAGGGAACGAGCTTGATTGTAAACTGGCTAACAGATACTTTTTTTCCTGTAAAATAGACTAATTTAAAGTGGTATTATCATACCCAGCTGATTTGCACAGATTTAAGATAATTTTATACCAGTGATTAAGAACATGAAAAAAGGATCAGCCCCAAACAACTTGATCCTCTGATGTTAAAACTGTTCAATACAGAGGTTCTCATCTGCACATGCACTTTGGTAACTTAGGTAACGTTTCTGCCATAATAGATTACTCAAGTCAAAAGTGAAGCGTTAAAATAAGTGCTAAATGCACTTCTTGGGCTTGCTTATTTTTCAGGTGATATTCAGATGATTATCATATGTGCAAATTTCATATTATATCTTATTGAGTTTTGCCTCTTGATGTAAAATTTTTCTCCAGCATCACCAATTTAGCCTCTTTAGGGCAGGTACCTCAACCTCTCTTGGTTCCCAATTAAAATGCTTGACCTGTCAAGCAAGATAATGTTTTCCTTCAGTTCTCACCCACGGATGGCAATCGATTTGAAACTGATGCTGTACTAAACTCACACAAAGATGCCTGCAGCAGTTTGCTAGCACATAGTAAAGAGCTTATTTTTAAAATGTCTGATCTCAACTTTAAAAACTTAGATGATGTAGCTATTTTTGAATTCTAAATAAGCAGCATTCAAACAACACAGCAATTATCAATAAGTATCTCCTATAATAAGTCTAAATAACAAAGTACTGCTAGTGCTACAAGTATACAGTTTTTCCTAAATTACATTTTACTACTTGAATTCAAAAGTTGACTCTGCATTGGAGCTAAGACCATGCCAGAGGCTGAGGGCTTCACCTGCTAAAACCACACCTTTTTTCTTCAAATAAGCACAAAGAAAAAAAATTACCATTAACATTTTAGTAGGCAGAAACATTTAGAACATTTGAGAGACCACCTTTCAGATGTGTTAATGGAAGGCATAGTAGTTCTGCAGAAGAATTTCAGTTAAAAAAAAAATTAAGAAATCCCCCCCCAAAAGCCTGGATTTTGTACCTTGGAGTAGCAGGAATTCCTCTGTTGCGAGCTCTGTCGCTCTCTCCCATTTTATCCATCCAAGTGCCACAATTGAAGCGGTTCCCTCCAAAGACAAAGCCAGTTTCATGGTCAACACCCGCAGTTACGTTAAAACCTGCCAAGCAAGAATATCACGTGAAGTCTATATTTTAAACAAAACCCCAACTGCTCCCCCCCTTGCCCCAGCCCAAACCTCCTAAATAAACAAAAACACCTCCAAACAAGAGATCTGAGGTGGGTTTCTGAAGGCAATTGTACTTTTTAAGTGAACTTTACTTAAAGATAACTTATACCAAAACATGGATGAAGCATTCTACAAGCGGCTGGCAGAAGTTCTCGCGATCCTAGCCCTTGTTCTCGTGGGGGAGTTCAACTTCTTGGACGTCTGCTGGAAATACCAGAGAGGAAACAGTCTAGGAGGTTCCTGGAGTGTGTGGAAGACAACTTCCAACTTC
>NW_008794451.1:197319-228162 GCF_000699145.1 Aptenodytes forsteri
GTGGTTAAACATTGGAACAGGCTGCCCAGGGAAGTGGTTGAGTCCCCCTCCCTGGAAGTATTCAAAAGTCGTGTAGATGAGGCGCTTAGGGACATGGTTTAGTGAGCATGGTGGTGTTGAGTTGACGGTTGGACTCAATCTTAGAGGTCTTTTCCAACCTTAATGATTCTATGATTCTATATAAGCAGTTGCTGATAATAAACAATTAGGCACTTTTTAAACGTTAAATCTATTTAAAGTAATGTAGTTTTAGTTGCATTAAACATAATTAATTTTTCACAAATATACTCAATAGCTAGAGAAAAAGATATAAAATATAATCATAATCTTTTGAATTGCATAGCAAGTGTTCCGTATATGTTACCTTCATCTCTCATGTTTTGATCTATCTGCGGACCAGCATTCCTTTCTCGGAAATTTATGCCTTCCATATGTCGTTGCATTGCTTCCTGTATTACTTCATAAAGTGGCTGATCCTAGATTGATTGCATATTTGGATGATATGTGAAAGGCAAGATGAAAAATGAGTAGAAAGGCTCTAATGTGCAAATAGTAGCAATTCTTACCCTCCAGTTTATGATACTTCAAAAGAAAAGCATCTAACATTTTCAGTAGCATCTTTGTCAACGGCAATACATTTATACAATTTTTAATGTAAATATTTTTCCAAGACAAAAAGCAAAGAAAAAAATTTAGAAGCTGATGGAATTTTCTTTTCTTCCATCCCCAACCCCCTGTGCCTGTCTAATCACATGATGCAGATGTAGTGAGGACTGCCTAAAATACGGAATTCTTGTGCTATAACCAAATTTCACCATAAACAACAGATAGCAACAGGTTCTTGTAGCTAGAAAAATTACATCCTTTCATTGAAAATTTATAGTTGTGTTAAATACTTAAATCAGAAGTGATCTTTACCATAGTGCCTGCAGGCTGAGGAGAAGAGTCATCTCTTGGGTACATCCTAGAAACAGGACACCTGAGAATGTCTAATCCATTTGGAACAATTTTACAGTAGTCCTGGATACACTGAAGCCACCACCATACAGCATCACGACAGTTGTATCTGGCATGTGTTCCCTGGCCAAGCAGATTGGGAATGAGACCGTGTCTTAAAGTCCCACCAAATGCTAAAATGATGTTCCTAGAACAAAACAAAAACACAGTCTTGACTAAGTTACTTTCAAGGCCATTATTGGACCAAGTATTAAGTACAAAGCAAACAAGTTTACCTCAATAGCAAGGTAAGTCAAGGAGACAAACAGGATCTTAAAGACAGATGCCAAAAGTTTGCTGTTAAAAGCTACAGATTACTTCATTTAGCATGAACAACTTTTATAATAATAAGTCATCTATTCCCTACTAATTCCCCAACATGAATACATTTAAATCAATCTGTACAAAACATACAACATATGCTAATATGGAAAAGCTAGTTTGCTCTTTCATAGGTAGTGACATAGAGCCTAAATCTAAGTCCCACTAAGGTCACAGGGAAGGTTTTTATTGACATTGTTTGTGATTACCCTGGTATCCATTCTGATGGAATGAGGAGAGCGGGCAGGAGTAGATGGGAATTTCCTATTAAAGTAGGAAAGGTGACAGCAACTGAGGTTATGAAATGTTTCATTTGAGAACTGTTGCGCATACCTTGCAGAAAACATGGATACCAACTAGCTTTAAAAGGGAATATAAACACACTAGTAGACTGCAGATCTTACTGCACGAGAAAGGTAATAGTTGGCCAAACGTACAACAGCATAAATACATGCTAATGTAAAACAACTAATTTTTATGTTTTTATCATGTGGCGAGCTCCACCCAAATTAAAAGATTAATGGAAATATCAAATCAATAGATCTGGCTTATATCTGGCTCATTTGTCAGGTTAAACATTTACAAACAGATATGAGATTGTAACAATCCACAATTAGCTGATTTCTAGTATTAGCAGACAAATACTAGCAGTTGCGAAAAAAAAAAAGAAATCACGGTAGACATGCAATCGTAGCTTTCTGATTAAAATAGTATTCTCTTGCTACTTCAAATTTTAAATAAATAATTTTGAAATTATTGCTCAGCAACAATGATGCAAGCACATGTGAAACACAATCACTTTGTTTAAGGACAAGCAGTAGTGTTACAGGGATTAAAACTACCTTATCTACACAGAACATCAGCTTCATATCAGTGCTAAGAAAGCAGGAGAGAATCATTGAAGTAGTATTTTTAATTCCACTTAGACAGAACTCCCAAGTCTGTCTAGAGCCATTAGAGTTTTCTACTGCACATCAACTGTTTCTAACAACTTGTGTTAGAGGTTTTGAGAGCATGCCTTTTTCCTACCTACCTGCAAAACCAGTAAGAACTAAGTATAAGTCAGTCTTACCTTGCTTCTAGATAGCGCCCAGTAACTAACATTAGACCTCTCAGTGCAATAAAGGTATCCCTTCCCCAAGAGCGAAAAATTCCAGAAGAAAAGTGAGGTAAACCTAAAAAGAAATGTGATTGTTCATCTGATTTATTGATATGGCAGAAATCTCCAAGCACACATGTATGTATAAAATACCCAGAAGTAAAAATATATTCACATTTATAATTTTCCTAGATTAAGATATTTAAAGTAAACAATATTCCAGACCAAGTTCTTGATAAAATGAAATAAAACCTCATTTTAGAACAATTATCTTCTAGAATTTCAAGATCACGCAATGGAATTTCTCATGTCAATAACAGTCACATTGAAATTTTTATTAAATCACTTTGTAACTTAACCAAGTGCCACCCTTTTAATTAAAAGAAGCAGAAAGAAAACTAACAAACAAAAAGCCAGAACTATGACAAGATTTATAATGTTTTGTTGGCAAGTGTTTATGTATGAGAGCCATGCCATCTCAGTAGCATAAAGGGGATAAGACTGGAGAGCTATGAATTTCTTCAGCCCAAAATTGTTCTCAGCCACTATAAAAGGAATCCTGCTTCTCTTTTCCAGCAGCTTCTACAACTACATCTTACTGCAGACATTATAACGTGTAACTTAAAGAATGATTCTGACTGATAAAGCATAATAATTACAACAGTAAGGTCCACCCTTGTCTTTTCTTCCATTTATTAAGTTTTTCAATCTAACAAACAAAAAATTCTGTATGGTAGAGGTTCAAAACGGCAGCCTCTTGTGCATGCTTGGTAGAACAACATTTTAACTTCTATCGCTTACTTTTCCAAAGTATTTGATAATACGGCCTCCATACCTCCGCAATTTTATAGTATATGGCAACGGCACTTGAGAATGACAATCCATGTACGAGTTAAAAATCTCAGACACAACTACCAGTATGAGATTGTAACAATCCACAATTAGCTGATTTCTAGTATTAGCAGACAAATACTAGCAGTTGCGAAAAAAAAAAGAAATCACGGTAGACATGCAATCGTAGCTTTCTGATTAAAATAGTATTCTCTTGCTACTTCAAATTTTAAATAAATAATTTTGAAATTATTGCTCAGCAACAATGATGCAAGCACATGTGAAACACAATCACTTTGTTTAAGGACAAGCAGTAGTGTTACAGGGATTAAAACTACCTTATCTACACAGAACATCAGCTTCATATCAGTGCTAAGAAAGCAGGAGAGAATCATTGAAGTAGTATTTTTAATTCCACTTAGACAGAACTCCCAAGTCTGTCTAGAGCCATTAGAGTTTTCTACTGCACATCAACTGTTTCTAACAACTTGTGTTAGAGGTTTTGAGAGCATGCCTTTTTCCTACCTACCTGCAAAACCAGTAAGAACTAAGTATAAGTCAGTCTTACCTTGCTTCTAGATAGCGCCCAGTAACTAACATTAGACCTCTCAGTGCAATAAAGGTATCCCTTCCCCAAGAGCGAAAAATTCCAGAAGAAAAGTGAGGTAAACCTAAAAAGAAATGTCATTGTTCATCTTATTTATTGATATGGCAGAAATCTCCAAGCACACATGTATGTATAAAATACCCAGAAGTAAAAATATATTCACATTTATAATTTTCCTAGATTAAGATATTTAAAGTAAACAATATTCCAGACCAAGTTCTTGATAAAATGAAATAAAACCTCATTTTAGAACAATTATCTTCTAGAATTTCAAGATCACGCAATGGAATTTCTCATGTCAATAACAGTCACATTGAAATTTTTATTAAATCACTTTGTAACTTAACCAAGTGCCACCCTTTTAATTAAAAGAAGCAGAAAGAAAACTAACAAACAAAAAGCCAGAACTATGACAAGATTTATAATGTTTTGTTGGCAAGTGTTTATGTATGAGAGCCATGCCATCTCAGTAGCATAAAGGGGATAAGACTGGAGAGCTATGAATTTCTTCAGCCCAAAATTGTTCTCAGCCACTATAAAAGGAATCCTGCTTCTCTTTTCCAGCAGCTTCTACAACTACATCTTACTGCAGACATTATAACGTGTAACTTAAAGAATGATTCTGACTGATAAAGCATAATAATTACAACAGTAAGGTCCACCCTTGTCTTTTCTTCCATTTATTAAGTTTTTCAATCTAACAAACAAAAAATTCTGTATGGTAGAGGTTCAAAACGGCAGCCTCTTGTGCATGCTTGGTAGAACAACATTTTAACTTCTATCGCTTACTTTTCCAAAGTATTTGCTAATACGGCCTCCATACCTCCGCAATTTTATAGTATATGGCAACGGCACTTGAGAATGACAATCCATGTACGAGTTAAAAATCTCAGACACAACTACCAGTGAATATGTGAAGGGAATATTTAAAACCAAACCCTTTAGTATAATTAATCTTTATGACCAATTTAAGGGAACATTGTGCCTCTGTGCTTCTAGGTAACTCTAAAGCAGGCAAATAGAATGTTACTAAAAGCGAGAAACTAAAAGCAGTAAAATTCCATGAGAGAAAGACAGATGGCAAAAAAAAGAAGAAAATAAACACCCCAGTGAGAGAGATGCCATTGAATCTGTAGATGTTAAAAGTTTCTATGGTTTCAGAAAGGAATGGGCCAACTCGGAACAAAAATAAATTCATTCTAAGCCACTAAACACAGAAGATAATACTTTTGACATAGGAAAGTGCCCAATTCAAAGACTGCCAGGTGCTGGCAGAACATTCGGAGGTATAAACACTATTTGCTGACTGCTTTTATGCTCTTTCCTTTTGGAGACAGTTTCACATCAGGCGTTCTTCTGGTCTGCTAATGGTTCGTTCTTTTTCTGAGAAGTTGTAAACAATAAATTCACCCTTGTACTCCATTACAATTCAGTTCTTAAATTCATATTTAAAAAAGATAAACTGAAATCTATTATGCTAAGCATATTTATCTCAAGCAAGTCTTCTGGAAAGAAAAAGAACATACTTGTGGATCTCCATATATGATAAAAGTGGATATAGCTAAAAATGTCTGTAAAAGAAGTATTTATAATCTCCCCCCGCCAAAGCAGTAACAAAGTGGTTGTCCCCAAGAAGTACTGCTAGACAAAACTCCTGTATTCTTAATATGGGCAAATCTTTATCTTAAACACAAGTTAAAACACATGGGAAAAGTGAGGAAAACCGCTACCTAATATTTTATACGTGGTGGCTGACATGGATCCCAAGCACAATGCAGACAATTTTCATATAGCTACTAAAACCAGTTTAACTATTTTGGAAGACTTTTTTTTTTTTTTTTTTTTTTTAAATGTTGTCCTTACTTACCAGCTGCCAAGGAAACACAACACTGTTCTTTCTCATTTGTAATCTCATTCAGCCTATAGGGAACATCATGTAAGGAAGGAGACAGATCTGGCAGACAAGAATATTTTCCTATCCCACACATCTGGACTGAACCCAAGGAAAGGTGTTTAACAAATGTTGATCCATTCTGCACAAATCTGTAATTCAACATAATTAAATTAAAGTAACTTTGCATTCAGCAATATCAGTCTATAAAATGTAGCCTTTTTCATTTACAGAAGATTATTAATAAGTATTATGCATAATAAATATAATAAACTAACAGTGAGTTAATATTAGTATTTTGCATTAACTAATTATGTACACAAGCCTTAATTTGTAAATCACTTTTTTCCCCTCAAAACGGGTGCCCAATGTTAGCCTTAAATTTTAACTTATTAACACCGATGGGAGTGTTCGTGTCAAATACTTCTACGGAAAAGGGTTAAAAAAAAAGGGAATTGGTTTGGTTTAGTTGATGCCTACATACAGACCTAAGACCTCAAAAATATGATAAAAGATATTTTACTATGAGGGAATTTGTGGTTTAGTTGATGCCTACATACAGACCTAAGACCTCAAAAATGATAAAAGATATTTTACTATGAAAAAAAATTTCTGTCAAACCTAGTCAGTATTTTTAAAGAGTGCCACATTTTTATATATATATACTTATATATAAAAAAATTGTAAATCAATAAATCAATTAACACATTGTCTAAAATAATACAACCTGCATTCCTGACTAGTTCACCTCCAAGCATTTTTTTTTTCATAAAATATACTACTTTCCACGTGATTTCAAAGCCATACCAAATTCTATGCCCATTTTAACATCTGTATTTTTACAAAACAATACTGATTTGTTCAGAATGTTCATAGCTAGAATAAAGCCTCTATTAAATCAGTCTCCCTTTCCAAGAAACAAAGGAGAAGCAGACACCGAAGATTAAACAGTTATTTCAAGAACTAAGCAAAGTGCTCAGAAAATGAAGGCTATTTAGCTGTGTTAGAGAAGAAATGTTGAACAAAGCATCAGCATCAAGTACAATCCGGTACTTTCTTTTTTCCCCGAACTTTGAATCATTGCAGTTGTACTAAAGTTATAGCAAAAAAAGTTTCCGAAGCCTGGCAAAGAAATGCTGCCTTAAGATTTCTTCCTCCTACTGCACAATGCCATCAGTAGTTATAAATTCAAACCCTGGATAGGCATCTGAACTCTCCATCTTCCAAACCACCACTGTTAGAAGATGGATTTGATACTCACTGCCAATTTTACCCTTTTACATTGGACAAGTATGAAAATATTCAAATTACATTCTCCAGCAGATAAAACTTAAAAGGTGCAAATATATACAGATACCTCTATAGCTCTGATATGCCAAGCATACCTAGACATCTGATGCCATCCCACATCCAGAAGCGTTGTGTATGCACCCACTAATATGGCATCAAAGTAACATGGGATGAGGTAACGTGGAATTCTCTTTAGGTAGACAAACATGGCCTTCAACCATTTACCAACCTATTAAAATACAATATAATTAGAACTTGATAACACTAGGGTTCAAAAAACCAGTGCTTACAGGATCCATCTAGTTAAAGTATTCGTCACAGTTTTTGTACATTTATTACATCCAAGTTATGCTTGACCACCACAAAGATGAGGTTATCTTCAGTTATTAACATCACCACTAGCATGCCACCATTCATGTCTAAGAAGTTGTCTGTGCTAGATACGTGTGGCAGAATTGCTGTATCCTCCTGCTCCAAAATTTCAGCTGAGAGAGATGAACTCTAAAAAAAGTAGGAGGGAAAAATCTGTACTATATCTGTACTATGACATAAATGGGCATAACATGAACTACAGAGATTATGTTTTGCTGAAACGAGGATGGCTAGTCTTGTAGGAGGGGAAAAAAAGAAAAAGATTAATCACAAAGAAGTTATTAAAACTGAGTAGCAAAGGAAAGCTACAACTCAAAAGGCATCACTACGACCCAAGCATGGGAAGGAGGTTTCTCATTGCTTAAAAAGACAGGACTGAAGAAATGAAGCTTGAGACTATGGATAGAAAAGTTATCAGAAGGCTAAATTATGTATGGCCACTAGTGAAAATGACTGCAGATCTGGGTCTAGGACTCAGGATTCTGGAGCTTCACCATCCTTATGTCACTGCAAAATGTTTGACACCTGGGGAGTATTTCTTTTCTTTCCTTCTAGTACTGTTAAAGAACATCATGACAACCTATTGGAAAGTCACTAAAGATTTAAACCTTGCAGATGGAAGACTGCGCAGATGAAGAAAGTACGTGTCGATACATTACATGATGACACTATACTTTTAACCTGGAAATTATGAAGGGAAAGCTACTTATATAAATGGTGAAATTGTAAAGTTTAGTTTCATGTGTCTTCAGTATAGCTATAGGTACTTTATATTTTCTGCAAAATAGAATGAGACACTACAAATTAAGAACTCAAAAAAAAATACACAGAAAAAATAAGCAACAGTCTTTGAAGAACAGCAAGTCTGGCAAGTATCTGACTAACTTCCCTTCCAGAAAAGCTCCGTCACTGAGATCAGACTCAGCATTTACTTCAATATAACATTAGACTGCTTTATCCATTCTTTTGCTTTCTATCACTACACTTGACTTCAGGAATAAAATGGAATAAGAATGCTAAAGCCTTTATTAGTATATTCATTATGCAAGTTACCCAAATCAGGTCTTCATCTTGTGAAATGAATAAAGCAATTGCTGTGCAGGAAAATAAAATATAACAAAGAAAGAAAAGGACTGTATTGCAATGCAGCTATACAGGTAACTTTAATCTCAGTAATTCTTATCTTCTCAGTGCTTGACTGTGCAATCTTACTATAACTGTATCATAATCATGTATGTCTCAGTAGTATTTAGGCCGTCTTTTGAAAGTACTTAAAAAAAAACCGTTGCTTTATTTTTATTTGGAGGAAAAGTAATAAACGGGGAAGGATCCCTGCAGGCCTTTATGTAAGAGCTAACAACCCCTTCATGCCCTACATACTTTTCACTTCCTTTTTGCAGTGTATTCTTAAATAGGATTGAGGAGAGGGAAGAAAAACATATTAGCGGTTTAATCTCCTAGAAGAAATTGCCTAGACAAGAAATATGTTACAGACAGACTGAATTTAAAAATATACCAGTAATTGAAAAGGAAACAAACTAGTAATTTAAAACCCCAAAGTCACCAAATAAGTATTTTTACTCACTTCTGTACAGGCTCCTGCACGTGAAATCAGACGATTACTGACATAATCAATCATCCAGTCTCCAGATCTTAAATTATCACAAAATGGATGACCCAAATCATTCTTTGGTCTAATGTCTGCCATCACTGACACTAACCCTGAAGATACAAACCCGACACTGTATTAAAAGACACACCATTATCACAAACAGCAATTACAATTCAGGAGGAAGAGGTACACAGGAACACATGCTTTAACTGGATTTAACTGTATTACTTCTCTTGATCTGCAGAACAAGTTAGGATACAACTCAATTGTAGTTTCCTCAGCGTACATCCTAGACAGTTATGAAAAAATCACTGTGGAATAACTCGCATGATGGAATTAATACATTTGATAAATGATTGACACTCCTCAGTAATCTAGTAATGCCTAGGGTTTAATTAATGTGACTTTTCACTGGAGGTATATGTATTTTCTTTTTATTTTAAAAGCAAGGGCATTGGTGTTAAAACACATATTGGAACTTAATTCTGCAGCCCAGAGTATCGAGAGAGAGGGTTCTTGTTTTAGATGTGATTTCCTGGGTACAACACTGATAAGTAGCATGGTCAAGCAGAAAAAAACCTTACTGTTTTTTATCCAAACAATGGCACCAGCCATAAAATAGCATTAAAGTATGATCTAGATTGAGCAGCTCTATTTTACTTTTTTTCTTGACAGAAAAAAAGAATGCTGAAACTATTACCTTGGAGGCCTGCATACTTCAGCGGTGACCAGTTTGGTATATTGTAACAACCTCCACCATCTTCTTGTTCTTCTGCCTCACACCTATACAGTACTTGATTTAGGTCAGCCAAAGTTAGTTTAGATGCAATACTGAAAAAACAGTGGAGAAAAAAAAAAATTCCAAACCCAAAAGCAGCATTAGTAGGGAAACAGAGAAGGGTTTTCACAAACAATTCTAGTTTTGAACTTACATCAAAATAATATATACAACTCTCCCACCACTTAATCTTGGAAATTAAGAGCTTGGTTTTTCAGATGTTCTGAGATGTTCTGCTCAGATGTTTCGGTATTTATTTAGAAACACAGTATTAAGTACAAACCCCAAACAATCATACCCCAATACTGACAAGCACTCCATGTTAGTAAGTCTACTTTAAGCAACAATTACACAGAACGTGAGCAAAAGAGCCTGGGAAGTTTTTAAGTATAAACCCTGCTTAGTATTATACATATAAAAAGAATATTTCAGAGTTTTTATTGCACTCTGACAATCCAAATCCATCCGTAGTAACAGAACAAAACAAAACAAAAAATCCTCACTTTAAGTTTACAGACTCTTCTTCGCTCCCACTGTAGCTCTCTCGGTTCTACTTCAGAAACTTAAAGAATACTCACGAAGAAAATAATGTTTTTAATATAGGTGCTGAGTGATCATCAGGAAGACTTCCAGATTTAAAACGAGGGCTGAACTGGATCAAATGATTGCGAAGTACACCAACAGCCTCTTGTGCCTTTGGGTCAAGACTAACTCTGTAAATATGAATGTATAACTTGTAGAAATATAGCACTTAAAATAACTATTCCCGAGTTTCAAAACAAAGAATCCTATCATTCTATTTTAACTAACACAGCCATTTGGCACTTGTAATAACGTACCTGAATACTATTACACTTCCTGGTGTTAATTTTTCAAATTCTATTTCTTGAACAAATTCATTTGGCCCTTTTATGGCAGTTCCAGCTTGCTTTATAATTTTACTGTCTTTAATCTTAGAAAAGAAAAACACATTTGTAACTGAAATTCAATGTCTTTTTTCTAATATAAAATAGCACAAATTACAAAATATTCAATGGGTGAAGGAGGCTAATTACCTGGATATGCTCTCTGAGTTCCATTGTGAAATTAGGCAATCCATTTACAAAATGTTCATCTTTTTTGTAAGGACTAGCATTTCTCTCAATAGTCCTAGCCTCAAGTACTACTTCTTCTATTTTTCCTAAGAAAAGTTAAATCATGTTGTAGCTGTTATGATACGTTAAAGTAAAAGTGATTCTTTTGAAAACACGAAGCAAAACCCAAAACTAAAAACCTAAATATTCAAAATACAAGTCTCAGTTTTACAGCTACAGAACAACCAAATGTGACAAAACATATGGGGAAGTGTTTTAAATATCCTATAAACATTCATTACACGTTCATTGGCTGGGGTGTTTAGTTCTGTTAGCTACCTTATTATCTTTTAGGAGACTATATTAGATTGGTTTCCAAACTGCAGCTACAGATGTTTTATCTTAAAAATTTAACAACTTATATAAATATTCAAATATTCTAATTTTCTCTATCCTTTCGGTAATCTACAAACTAAGGTATACAAGTCTTGCAGCCACTTGTAAATGTCTTAACATATGTGACTGACTTTAAAATAGGCACACACACACACACTCAAAGAATTGAGTATGCTTAAAAAGCCAGTTTGGAAAGCTTCTCTTCAGAAGTACGGCCAGGTAATGTGTAGAACTCGTTATACTTTGCTACTATTAAGTATAGTAAATACTTTGCATATTTAATTAATATTATGTATGTATTACCTATATATTATCTTTATATTAACTTATGCATTACAATGTTGTTTCTTATTAAGATGTATTTTAAAACCACAAAAGTAGTCGTATATAAGAAAGATGAATAGTAATGACATCAACAAATATGATAAGATTTTAGCCTTTTTCCCTAGTATAACACTTAGTAAATAGTAATCCCCCCCCAACTCTGTACAATTAACCATCTTGCTGTTAACTACTTCTTACCAGTTCACAAACAAGACAGTAAATAAAACCACACCCTCATGGGGAGCTTATAGCAGGAAGTATACTCGATATGAATGCCTCTGAAAACCCTAAGCAAGGTAAGTTTGTTATTGTTTCTTTAACCACTTTTGGTGCATGCACGTTAGCACATATAAAACGAGTGTTATATACTGAAAATTATGATATTGATTTCATGTGTTTCAAGTTAAAAAGTATGAAATTAGAATAACTTGAATTTTTTGTACACCTGCCATCTCTTGAAAACAAATCTGATTACCTGGGATACACATTTCAGGTACTTCTTTACTGTAGAAGGAAGTTTTAGGATCCCTGAAAGCAGTTCGACTTACAGCCACAACAGACTGGTGTGTGTTAGGACAATGTCTTGTCACTGCCACTATATCTTCATCAACTTGATCTACGTACACCTAGAAAAGACATACCATTGCAACTGTGCTCACTCAGAACATAATTACGGGGAAATCGCAATGTTACCCTCACTTCTTGCCTGATTAAAGCCCTTAGCCGCCAGCTCCTGATGCAGCCTGTTCATGGCCAGCCTTCCTGCTAGAATTCCTGTTTGGAAATTAACTTCACCAGAAGTCAGGTGTCCTGCTGGATTCCATTTTGCATAAAACCTCTCTTCAGATACTACAGAGATCTGTAAAGAAATTAAGATTTAAGCAAGTATCAACTACTCTAAAAAAACCCAAACAACCAACAAACCAGCTGGAGGTCTCAACTATATAATCAATTCAAGTTTCATATGAAATTGGACAATCCAAAGTAATGCCAGCTAGTAAACTGCTTGGAATTTCAAATAAACAATGTTAAAATATATGTCTTAAGACAAGAATAAAGTTTACATTTTTAAAAGTAACTTAGGAGTTAAACTATAGACACATACCTGGTGTGGTACTAGTTCATCATAGCCTTTGGTGCTTCCTGTAGCACAGCATGCCATGGAAACAATCATTGCGCTAGGAAGAGCATCATATGCAGATCGGTGCTACGTTAAAAAATAAATAGGTAATAAATAGTGAAACAAAGACATAATTCATCCCTCCCAATTCAGCATACAGAAGACACTCAGTTTAACAGAGGAATTGCTAATCACATGATCATCATTTTCTCAATCACAACAGAATTATTGAAAGGAATTACTACAAATGCACTAACAAAAGCAACTTAAGAGAAACCCTCAAAAATAAGCACTCCAATTCCCCACCATTCTCTTTCATTCTCTCCTGTAAAACAGGAGCTTAGGAGAACAGGTTAACAATCCACTCATAGTAGCTGGAATGAAAGAATCAAAACAGCTCATTAAGTAGCTTTATATACTTTTTCTCTTGAAAGACAAAATCTTGAACGTCAGAAGGAGTTGTTACAGAATTTTATTCTCTGCATGAAAACTTGAAGCTCTGAAACACATTTTTCCTAAATATCACTCAGGAAAAATATCCAGATTGCACCAAGCCCTCCCATGGTTCAGAAATACCAATGCAGAAAGCATTAAATGTAAACTTTGGGTTTCGGTTTAGGTGCTCACCTGAATTGGACATTCATTATCATGTGTAATATCCATAAACAGTGCATGAGCAATAGCTGGCGTCAAAGGCCTCAAACGTGGCTGAACAAAAGAGCCAACAGGTTCACCTCCAAAACGATAAACCAACCTTCCCTCTTCATGGCTATTATAAGCAGTCATTGCCTCTAAAGAACAAAATAGGTAAGTGCTTGCATAACTACCATAGAGTACAGCATGCACAAAGATGTCAAGGCAGCATTTTACAGTTGTTATTTCAGTGTGTTCAATCATTTAAAAAAAAATCACATTAAAACTATATTCTCCAATGTGGATACACAACCTTGGAGTATTCTATTTACCTTAATATATTAAGGTAGAGAAAGGTAAGGGAAAAATGGGAGAAAAAAAAAGCAGAGCTCTCAAACTGTTTCTCATAGGCTTTAAACTCACGCAACAAAAATCAGACGTGATACAGCACTTGCATAGCAGAACTGTGCTACAACTTCCTTTTGTCTCGCTAGAATAAGAGTGAAATATTTAACCTTCTGTAAACTAATGCAGGATGTCTTCTTTTATTTTACAGCTAGTACTGTATTTTTTGCTGAGTATCAAAAAAGTCACAATACAAAAACTGTACTTCTGATTACATGGAGTATGAAATTAAAAGTGCATAATCCAGAAGAAACCTTTTCCTCAGAAAAAAGCACATAATCTATAATCTCTCATTGGAAAGAGATCACACACACAGCAAGCCTACCTCTTATTAAGGAGGTAATGCCCAGCCTATTCACAAAGATATTGTCCAGCTCCTCATTTCCTGTGAACAGTTCAGCCACTACATACAAATCGGCTTGCAATTTTCTAGCTGTGTCCAGCATGTACTGCAAAAAGCACAGCCAAAAAAGCCACAGAAAGGGGAAAGGTAGATACAAAAAAAAGGACAAGTTTCAAAGCTAGGCAGGGATTGGACAATAGGAAAATGCCACGCAGCAGAAAAATAGAAAGCCAAGATTAAGGAACAAAAAAAGTTGTTACACAGAAGGACACACAAACGCAAGCAAAATTAAGAATTAGCATACAACACAGGAGAAGTTAAATAGAACATGAAGAAGAAAAGGTAATTGCATAAGCAAAGAACATGTATATGTAAGAAAAATATAAAAGCATACCAATGTTAGTTTCACATTAAAAACTCCAAACCATACACAACAATCCTACATAATTTTCAACTGCTTATTGTACCTCTAATCAGGCTGGTAATTCCCAGGCGGTTGACAAAAACATTGTCAATGTACTCACTGCCCGTGAAGAGTTCAGCTATCACATAAAGATTAGGTCTGACTGATCTGGCTGTTGCTAGCATCTCCTATAGATCATAACACATTTTTAATGCAAGACATCCATTGTCAGCTATGTATATGCAATCATTAACATGAATGTTAACCAAACATAAATGAGTCGCTCATATATGCAGTTCATTAAAAAAATATTAACAACAGGTAACATTCATAAAAACCATGTTTGTATTTTACAGAGATTATTTATGGACTGAGTAATTCTAGGAAATTCTCTGAAGACTTTAAGCTAATTACAACTTTGTTTTTAAACAAAATCTTAACTCAAAATGCAAGAACAAAAGGTTGGATTAAAGAGATACCTGTTAAGGTAAGAAATCTGAGGAGGACTTCAGTTTAAGCCTTCAGAGTTACCACTCCAAAAATAGTAACGATAAATGAAAGAATGACATAAGTTTTGAAATGGCTGCATTTAAGAGCCACTTACAACTTTTGTGTGGGCAAATCAACTTGTTTTAGAGAGGTCTTCATAGATTTAGGTAAGCTCTGTAACCAAGCTAAGGCTAAACACTAACAAGCTGAACTACTCAAAGCTATTTAAAGCTAATTTACTAGGTAAGTGCAATTTCTGGATATAGTCAGCTCTGTGGTAAACAATAAGCACCAATCTTAGCAATAAGCCTGCCAGACTAAACTTTCTGCAGGTGTTCTTTACCAACTTTTAAATTCTGGGACATAAAACACTTCCTGTTTAATTCAGCAATAGCAAAATATATATGGCAAAGAAAAACTAAGACTTTTAACCAAGTCTTGACAATCACCCCAGCTAAAACTGCCATGCTGGATACTGGCAGCCATTGCACTAAGGCCATAGCTACGTAAGGGAAAAGTTAGCCAGGCCCATCCACATCTGCAATATTTCAGCTAAAGTGGAGAATTAAAAGATACAATAGCTACACCACTCTAGTAACTGTTTAAAGTAGCTGAAACTGTATCTAAACATTACCAGTCAAGAAACCTTGCTTATGCTGTGAGGAAGATTCATTCACACCTGAACTCTGCCATGCAGAGATCCTGCAGATTTTGTAGCAACAGTGCAGGACGTATTTCACAGACAGAAGCCGCTTTATAATAAATATGCTTAATTTCACGTACCTCAGCTACATGAATAGGTGTTGAGTGACAGTTGTCAAGACGAATACCATGGAAATATGTGGCAGTGATTTCAGTGTATTTTTTCATATGTGCCCAGAGGTATGGGCAGTCTTCAGGTTTATTACCATAACGCAGTTTCACACTGTCTCCCCAACAAATAAGCTCTCTTCTCAAGTAAACATTTGAACCTGTAAGGGAAACAAATTCACTATAGTGTATATATCTATAGTATAGAATGTGCGCCAAAATGAAAATGTGGTATTTAATTTTCTACTGCTGAAGAGCAGGAGAACACTGATGAAGAGTAAAAATTCTAACAATAATCGTATCAACTCAAAATCTACACACCCTACACTGATGTATAATTTCAGACTACTCCAAGAGAATATTTAACTTCTATAGTGATACTGAAATAATTTTTCAGATTGAAATCAAATTCCTTTTCAAATTAGTATAAAAACTGTACTTGAGGAAAAAAAGAAAAAAGCAGCAAACAGATGAACAAAATCAGTAGTTCCGTTGTTTATACTGGCCAAATTATAAAAAAGCATCTAAAAAACATCCCCCCCTTTCTCCCCCCCCCCCCCCCCCCCAGCCACAATTTAAAATTTTATGTTCTGTTAACAGCAGACTGTGATGATGTAAGTCAAAATTTCCAGAAGTACTTAGGCAGGTAGGTCACTTAAATGGACAACAAAGTCCCTTAATTTTTGTGTGTATAAAAATACTTATCCTCCATCTAGTCTAGTTTCATATACTATTTTTTGCCTTTTTTTTTTTATTGATTGCATCAAAAAGAATTTTAAATCTGAGTTCACCTGTAATATACTTACTGCACAGAATATACTGACAGAGGTTTAACTGTGACAGACTTAAAAAATCAGTCCATATAAAAAAAAAAGTGACTTCTCTCCTATGTAAATCACATATTTGACAATGGCAGTATATCATTTAAAAAACAAACAAACAAAACCACCAGTATTGATTGCATCAAAAAGAATTTTAAATCTGAGTTCACCTGTAATATACTTACTGCACAGAATATACTGACAGAGGTTTAACTGTGACAGACTTAAAAAATCAGTCCATATAAAAAAAAAAGTGACTTCTCTCCTATGTAAATCACATATTTGACAATGGCAGTATATCATTTAAAAAACAAACAAACAAAACCACCAGTACCCCACACTATTTGCAACATATAATATCCAGGCACAATCATGGAATTGCCAATAATCAGACCCCACATAAGAGAAATACAATTATCTTCCAGCCATCAGTCTTCTGAAGGTCTGTTTATATTCATCTTATCTAAACGTGATCAAAGCATGAACAGGGTCAGCACCACTCAGGATAGGTAAGACAGAGCTACTCCATTGCTTTCTGCTACTCCTAGACCAGCTATACTGATGCATCACCGCAGTTATTTTAGTGGTTGAATCTTGAATTAGATCAGGAAACTTGTTCAGCTGAAAAGTAATCCTGCCTTAGCAAAGAGATTATTTTTCAGCCAGACTAATTCCCTAAGGCTCGCATTATGGACACCGAAGTGATTGGGCCTACACAATGAAAGACGCACGAGAGTAAGCAGCTAGTAAGTAAAGAGAAGGGATTGTAAGTCACCACTACTTCCAAAAACATTCACTTAAGCACAGCCTACCTTTTATCTTCACTAATGGCAACACAGCAACATGGACAGAAAAATTCACTTTTTTTGGATGTACACCATGATTTTTTTAAGGGCCATTTACAGAACTAGCTGCGTTTGTTTTGCAATTCCTGTATTTGTGCCCCTACGTATCATCTTTTCACACTGTATTCTCAGTTGAAATAATGTGTAGCATAAAACAAAGGTATAACACAAGTATAAAGCACTCAAAGTTACAGACGAATTAACAGAGAACTCGATAGCGGAAGTTAGGTATGCTAACTAATGCCAGTGACTGAAGGAAAAAATACAACAGTCTTCCCAGAAGAAAGGGCAATTAGCTGAAAGGCAACTCAACAAAAACACCCTTGAAACACATATTACCTTCATCCTTGCAAAGGAGAAAAAAGTAAATAAAAAGCATTGGAAGGGCTGTAGATTATTTTGCAGAAATGAGGTGTTTGCTAACTTCTGATCACTCTGGAGTATCAATCAGATTAGCTTTTAAAGCAGACTCAACAAACTCGTAGATAGATGTTTTTAATTAGAATTAAACTGGCCTTTGTTTGATTCAGTTTACAGAGTGAATGACTACTCTGAAAACAAGAGTTCTGTCTTGCTTTTATTGGATATCAATGCTGTCCCCAAAGGGGTTAGAATACAATATTTTAGTGCGTGGTGAATTCATACCTTATCTTACTTACCCTCACAAGTAATCTGCAGACTTATTTTGGAGTAATTGGGTCACCTCTTGACTGCCTGACTGCCACTCACTGGACCTTTCAAGGATCCAGTTTTTGCTCAATAACGCAGTAAAATACTATCCACCTTTTTATTGCATTAGTTTTCTGCCACACCGTCATTGTCTTATGGAAATGCCAACAAGCAGTGGTGTTGGAACAAAGTAAGCAAAGACAATGACAGAAGTGGGGAGGCAGGATGTCCCCATCTCAGTGGCAGAAAGCTGGTAATTTCCCTCTCAAATCTTGCAAAACTATACCTCAAATCCCAGTTCTTATAGTTGATCTGTATGCTGAACAGGAAATAAAAGTGCTATAAACTGAGTATCTGTCTGCTATTCTGCAGCTTCATAGGAATACATCTGGAAAAAAGATGAATTAAATAAGATCCTTTTTGTTTTGGCTAGAATATCAAAACGTTTATAAGATGATTCAAAGTTCTTTTACAAACCTGGTTCTGCAAAGTTTCGAAGAGGATCATCTCCCATAACCCAGCCATTATGAGCCATGAAATAACAAGCTTTATCTGGCTGATGTATCATCGTTTCTTCTTCCTCCACAGTCAGCTCTTTGAATGGATAAGTAAAATACCTACAGAATAGACAGGCAATTAAAAAAAGAAAACAAAAATATAAAGGTAACCCAAGCTGAAATTCATTGTCTTTGAAATTAAAATATCTGCTATGAACTAGCTTGTAGATAAAACAGATACAAAAAAAACCCCCAGCAGCTGCTAGACTATAAGTGATGGGGAGTTTTCTATTTTGTAGCATGTCTTGAAGAAGAAAGGACAGGTGTTGCCACTATCTTGGTGTCAGCTGGTAGTGTAAGATTAAAGCCCTAGCCCTTCAGATACATGAGTGGCATCAAGTACATCAAACTTGAAAGGTGTAAGCTTTCCTACTTCCACCCCTCTTCCACCTACAAGAGCAATTTGCACTATGTAAGGCTTCGATGTGCTCCGACTATTGTTTCATGCTGTCTGGTCACATTTGTTTATTAAACAGTTGTCATTGTTCCTTAAAAAAGACAGTCAATTCATTAAGTGGCATTTGTCCATGGGAAAGAAAATGTATACTTGTACATATAAATGAACACTTTTAATGAACTTTGAATTCACTTTCCCTGGATAGATTCTACTAGTTTCCAAACAAAACAAAAAAAATTACCCGGTAACTAAAGGATATTTTCTACTGATAGGACCCAGCTTAGGACCATCACCAGCCAGTCGTTCATAAACCACAGTCCCCACAAGACAATTGACAGCCTAGAAATAATTAAATTATGCATTATTGAAATGCCTACATTTATTTGCAATTTAAAACAATTCAGCATTAAAACACAGTAATTATAAGACCTGCTCTTGATGGTGATTAGTTTGTCTGTATTGTTCAGCATTCAGTTCCTCAATCCTCTTGCGAAACCAGTTACAACATTCTTCTATTGCAGCTGGTCCATTGCTTACCAGGAAGACATTAAAATCAGAGAACAATTAGAATAATTTATTTTTAAAACATGCAGTATACATAACGGAAAGGAATGAAAAATAAAATTTTTCCCATCTCTAAAAATAATTTCATTTATTTGGTTTTGCAAATTTAACTTCACTTGCGATTTTAACTTATAATCAATAATACAATACCTGTGTGGTATGAAGGTTGCCAATGCTATATTCATATCTACAGTACAGCCAAATCGTCTATAATCAGGGTCCTGAACTATGTGAAGATGTTGATTTGGATCAGATTTAGTGCTCATTTTGCCTAAGAACAAGATAGAAAAGAGTATTCATAAAGTAAAAATAGGAATTACATTTAAAAAGACATACAACTTTTATAATTCTAGCATAAGCAAGACACAGGTAGATAAAGGCTTCGAAGGCGTGCGAAGTCTTCAAAGATTTACTAGCACTCAAAGCATTCTTGTATGCTTAAATCAGCGTGGTAGATTTCTCACATAGCAAAAAATGGGATTATTTTGTTTTCCAGCTTATTATTAAGTTTACCTATAAGTTTCTTGAACTAGAAATATATAATCCACATGCTTTAGCAACATACCCTTCCTTTACCTTGAGTTAGAAGGGTTTTAAATTGCTGCACAGCTTTGTTAACATCCACTTGGAAAAATTCCCATAGTTTAATTTTTGGATATACATCTTCCCAAATTATTTTACGGATACACTGTAAAAATAAGAGTTTTGTTGGTTAATAATGTCAATGATTAATATAATTAAGAAAAGCTAAGTGCTCATATGAATTGTTCAGAAAAAAATACTGGGGAGTAAAGGGTTTCCTTAATTAATCTACAAAATATACACCATTTTTTGTGCATTTCCACAACCTTAGAAATATTAAAGGTTTATTCAGCTATTTATAGTGTTCATTAGTTTATACTTAGTTCTCATTCACTTACATTCAGGTGATGATCATTTTCAATCAAGGGAGGGACCCCTTTAGCAGTATATTTTCCATCAGCAACCATACAGGTCAAGTGCCACAGAGCTCTATCCAAGACCCAAGCCGGCTTCAGGTGAGGAGAATTTACAAGGTTGTAGGCACATTCTGGATGCATCCTGAGCCATTCACTGTTAGCAGCTTATTCAAGAAAGGGGGGGGGAAGTAAGCACAAAAGCTGAACACTTAGTTGTTTTGTGCAAATGTCTTAATACCAAGAAGTTAAGGTACTACGGCACGTATACTTAGTTCACGTTTCAACTAAAGTTTTCCATGCCAATAGAAAATCATGTCTTATGCAGAGGTGTGCATTACTGACAGTCATTTGTTTTGCAACAACTACAGTTGCAGAGACTGCAGAGAAACTTAGTTACATAAAAATATGCAATAGTACCACCAATTCTAAAACACTAAAAAAAAAAAAAAAAATCACATTTTTGTTGCAGGAAATACATCAAATAATGGACATGAAATACTCTTTGTGTGTTGAAAGCCAAACATACATCCCAAACCAAGATTTAAGATGGCCTAAGTTGTTTATTTTTTAATATTCTTAACCCTATGTCCTGGTTTTGGCTGGGATAGAGTTAATTTCCTTCCTAGTAGCTGGTACAGTGCTGTGTTTTGGATTTAGGGTGAGAACAATGTTGATAACACACCAACATTTTAGGTGTTGCTGAGCAGTGCTTATACTAGTCAAGGACTTTTCAGCTTCTCATGCCCTGCCAGCGAGAAGCTGGGAGGGGGCACAGCCAGGACAGCCGACCCCAACTGGCCAAAGGGCTATTCCGTACCACATGACGTCACGATCAGTATAGAAACTGGGGGGAGTTGGCTGGGGGGGCAGCAACCACTGCTCAGGGACTGGCAGGGCATCAGTTGGCGGGTGGCAAGCAATTGCATTACGCATCAGTATCACTTATTTTGTATATTCTTTTATCATCATCATTATTATTTTCCCTTTCTTTTCTGTCCTATTAAACTGTCTTTATCTCAACCCACAAATTTTACTCCTCCCCCCCATCCCTCTTGGCCGGAGGGGGGGCGGGGGGGGGGGGGGGGGGGAAAAAGCTGTGTGGTGTTTAGCTGCCTGCCGGGTTAAACCATGACACCCTATCAGATGATACACACACACCACCCAAGAAATAATTAATGAAAAATGTAGCTAAATGGGCTTTTAAGAAAGGATTAGCCGTGACACTGTTGTGTACATAATAAGAAGCGGAGTGGTGGGAAACAATGCCACCGAGTCTTACACAGGAAGATAAGCGCACTGTCTGGTGCATGCAAGTGGAACACTAGTTCAGATCAAACACTACACTGTGTCTATTTTCTAAAAAATCCCCCGTAGCATCAACAGGCACCAGAAGATATGCTGAACAGTAAGAATTAACTCAGAGAAGGTAAAGAGCCTTCACTAGAAAATGGGTGTAATATTCTAATACAGACAGTAGTGTGCATGCAGCAGTATGAGTAAATACATGTATAGTAGAGAGAATTTTGATTTTGGAACTATGACAATGAAGATAAAATCCTCAAGAGTTAATTTCTTTCCATTTTTGGAATGGTCTTAAACACAGTTTAAACTGAAAATAATTTTCACATATTCTTTTGAATGAATCTCTGCAATTGAAAAACTAAATGCAAAAAAAAGCACAGAGTGCATAAGAACCAAAAAAAATTATTACTCAGGTTTTACAAGGTGTTTTTTAAATAATTTTTCATAGAACATGTCATTAATCCATTGTTTTAGAAAAGCAGAGAAAATAGTAGTAGTACTTCACACAAGGGAAAACAAATTATTATACTGGAAACATGAAGAAAGAGCCATTAACGTGTCCAAAGTTATAGCAGAACAATTAACACTTAAAACCCAAGTTTGCTTAGTTCAAAGAAGTTCAAACAAAAATGTCAAAGGAAAAGAGTGTAGTCTCTCGATCTATAGAGTGAACAGCTCTTCTGAACACCCTCTTAAATTACATCTCAATACCATTATAAACATGGCAAAATTCCATGTTTATAAGGTCAAACCATTTGTGGAAATCAAGATCTTCATTGTTTAAATGCCACCTACAACTAAAACCACCATACTTATTTTAAAGTTACAAAAAGCAATAATAAGGTCAGGCTGTTAAAGGCTGTTCTAGGCCAACCAGATCTCCCCCCCCCCCCCTTTTTTTTTTTAAAAATACATATACTACTTCCAAAAAAAAATATTTTTACGCAAAACTAGCTTACTCTATTCATCTAGCAAGAACCATGATTTACTATAAAGGACTTCCATGAGTAAATACAATTAGTTCTAAAAAGACAATGTATCAGTTAAATCTAAGGTGTTATCATGCAAAAAAAAAAGTCAACACGCCTTCCACTAATTCTGGTATGGAACAGAATGATGTTTTCTGATCAGAAGGTAAGCTCCAATGATTCACAATGTAACACCAAAAGAAATCTAATTCTGCAGAAAAAACTTTGCCCAAAACATCACTTGTGATTACATTTGTTACAGCTAGGGAGAAAATACACACAAGCATAAAAATATGGAAATATTAAGGAATTACAGAAAACAATTTCTAAAATTCATTACATTATTATTTAAGAAAATAGTTTCACATTTTTCAAAGGACTAATTCATTGTTATATAAATTAAACACAAACTTAATATTTAGTAGTGATGCCCACTGCCCAAGACTTCTTTTTTTTTTCTCCCCTTTATAAAGCTGAGAAAAGGTGGTGTTTGGTGCAATTAGTTAAGTGCTTGGAAGCAGGATTTACCCAAGTGTTAAATTGCAATTAGACAATAGTAGCCTCTTCTGAAAGATAAAGAAAGTATAATTTATTTCAGTTTATTGTATTACTTCATATGATTTATTACAGCCATTGAAAACTCAGAAAAGGAAAAAACAACTCTCCTTTTTCTATCTCCTGGTGAAAAGTACATGCCAGCGAACACTTATTTGAGGGTGTTTGAACACCCTGAAAGAAACAGCAGTCCAAAAAGGGCACATCTACCCAGTTACCAGACAGGGTTTGCAAGTTTATCTATGATACTCCTGCTAATGTGCCAAAGGTGCATCTATATTTAACATTAGCGCATGCATCTACTTTACTTTTAAAGTCAGGCCATAGATGCTGGCTTTCATTAGAGACTAACAGAGACCTTAACATCAAAAACTGATGCCCACCGTTCTCTACTGTGCAAGCAATCTGTTATCCATTCCAGTGTGAAAACCAAACACCTTGGCTTAACTGCTTAACACTGAAAGTGAGCTGTCTGACTTGACAACAGGAACAGAGGGGAAGCATTGCCATTTTTACACAGTGGTCTCAGCTAGAAGGCAGTAACTACCAACAGACAGAACCACTGTAAGCTGAGGGCTCATGAGCTGTTAGAATTAGCAGCATTAGAGGATTTACTGTGAGACAACTCAAGCTTTTAATGCAGACATGCTGCAGAACTAATAATGATGTGCAAGTATCCATAATGTGTTCAAACTAACTGACTATACATTTTGTGTGGTTTTTATATTCAAATGGGTCTATGGAACATGTTTTACAATTAAATCACTCTAATGTGCAGGAATGAACTAATTTAAGTACTAGAAATTACCGTTCAAGTAAAATACCAAAAAAAAAAGTGAAGTTAAATTTCCATCTAATCAAGATCCAGACAAAAAGAACCCCAAAAACTATTTGCCTATTTTCTTATTTCAAAAGCCCCCAAAGTGTTTTACCTCCACAGGCATATACAACATTATTGACTACTCAGACATTTATCAATGTATCTTTCTGCTTATGCTAAATTTGGCATTTAACAAAGTTTGGAGTCAGTTGTAAATCAAGAGGTTTTGATTATAAACAACAAAGTCCGGGGGGGGGAATTCGAGTTTAAAAGTTTGAGAGTGGGAAAGAAAGCCATCGAGTATACCTTGCTTAATGGTGTAAGTCAGGACCATGGTCATTTGAATATTTCTATCCTGTTAGAAGACACTTCTAAACATCCTTTCACCATAGTACAAATGTTTAGTCATCCATCCCAAGGAAGATTACTTTGAACTCTGATCATAACCTGAAAAAGTCCTTCTACAGATGTAGCCAAGTAATAATGTGACATTTTTCTTCTCAAATATATTTTGGAGTCTAATAATTAGTTTAGACTTAGATATTTCTGTCCATAAAAACATTCTCCTTGGTAGCATGCAAATATACACAGTAAAAAGATGACAGGATCTCAAGCATGTGTGAAACCGAACTTCTACTTGATAAAGTGCAAGAAATTTTTTATCCGAAATTGGGAGAATGTTTAAAAGCCTAATTCCCTCAGACACATAGCCAATAAGTATACTCAGTAACTTTTCAACAAACAGATAGGGCAAACAACAGGGCCCACATTGCATTGCAGACTGACAGGACAGGAATGTTTGGCAGCAGTCAACACCAAAGAACTAAAGCAAATAAAGCTTGAAATTCACAGATATCTGTAGTTAGGGTTTTTTTAAGCCTCAGAGGACTGTAACATCAACATACAGAACCATTTGTTGTACTCCCTGCTATGAGAATGCTAATTATTGTGATCTTTAGGATTACAGCATAAGATGAAAACTGCATTATAAACATAATCAAAATAAACTCATTATCCAAATAATCAGCAAACTTATAAATGATGAAGTACTATAATTTAAATTTCATCAGATCATACTGAAGAAAACCCACCGTCCCTCTCTGCACAACAGACAACTTTAGCTACGAAAAGCAAGAGAAGTAAAGCCTTCAATGCGTTGGCGTATCTATGCTTAAACCCCCCCACCCCAAACACAAAGCTCTCTCTTTTTCTTCCTTTCCCCACAGACTGAGCTGTAACATTTCCTCCATTGCTTAATCCTAGCCTCTTGTCCCTATTCTGTTTGTTGTCTGCATTTTAGATCCAAATTAGAGCAGTTACTTTTAAGCAGCTACAAAAATAATACCCTGTTTAACAAGAAAGTACTCAGTTTATGTTCGCCAAATAATTCATAATGCAGATTCCATTCATTTATGTGGGAGCTGCACACCACAGGTCATAGAAATAAGCATATTATAAAAATACAGACATATGCACAGTTCATTAATTCTGAGAAGGGCTCTATTCACTCTTTCAGTAACAATACTAAATCTTTTACATCTGTTATGGAGACCTATCAATTATAATTGTAAAGAGTTGACCTGGATTTGAGAGATTCAAAGACAGAGACAACTAGGTTGCTTAAAACGGCTACTAAAAGATGGGTGCAAGGGGGAAAAGTTAAGGGA
Source organism: Aptenodytes forsteri (assembly GCF_000699145.1). Lineage (NCBI taxonomy): Eukaryota > Metazoa > Chordata > Aves > Sphenisciformes > Spheniscidae > Aptenodytes > Aptenodytes forsteri. Next base: position 223,216 of record NW_008794451.1, read on the forward strand.
ATAATGAAATATGATTCTAGGACCAATCTGGTTATTAACACACACAAAAATCATACCAGTATGATTGTAGACTACATCTGTGATGCAAAGCATATTCCATTCATTTTTCAATTTTTCCACAAGAGCTCCTATATCGCTCCAAGTGCACTTTTTATTGTGGCTTGAAAATTCAGGATTTACTTCTAACTGATCAGCCAGTGAATAACATGATCTAGACAGTCCAAGCTTCTGCAGCGGTGTAAAATGAATCATGTTGTAACCTACGTAATAAGAAGCCATTTATTAAATAAGAAAAACAAGTTACAGTCAAAGTTAATTGAAAGAAGCATAATAAGTTACAGTTATAACATGTACTTAAAGCTATTGTTTGGATTAACCAGCGCAAATGAATCTGAATCTTCCCCTTGAAATTCTACATAACACAAGCTTTAAAAAAAAATCACCCTGTCAGTTCTACAAACTTCCAAGTCTATCTGAAATCAAAACAGTAAAACAAAAGTGGTTTCCCATATCAGGAAATCCCTGAATTTTTGCACCTCTGCAAATATTTTAATCATTTCACTGACTTAATCTGTTAAATAAATTGAATCTCGTGGAAAATACTTAGTCTACAAACTAAAGAACAAATGAGCTGTTTACACTGAAGCTCTTCAGTGTAACTTTGGGTTTTGATCAAAACACAGAAACATATATCCTTTAATATATGTATTGGCATTACCTGTTTCTTTTGCAACTTTAAGCCTATCTTCCCATTCATGAAATGGTCCCAGACACTTAGCGAGGAACGTCTGGAGTGTAATACAATCCAAAGGTAACACATGATTATCAGCTCCAACACGCAAAATAGGATCCACAACTATGTAACCTCCACCACTTTTTTCATTTCTAGGAAAAATTAATTTTCATTGATATAGTAAACACCCATTGTACCAGTCAGTTTCAGAAAGAGAATCCAACAAGCACAGCTATTTCAAAAACACAGTAGCCCAGTACAGTGGCTGGGGGGAGGTGGGGAACAGGACTGCAGGGCACCTGAAGAAAACAGCAAACACTGAAGAGATGTTCATCTCTTAGGCATCATCTCTCTACTGGACTTATGCCAGTTGCTTACAAGAATACAGTTGGGATACAGAGCTTTAAACTCTCTGCAAAAGTGAGATACCTTTGTTATTTTTTGAGACAGAGTACTGGTTTCTCCTTTCAGGATATGGTCAGAAACAAGAAAGCATGACTGCCCATCTTTGATACAAAGACCTCCATTTGGAGCACCATCCTCGGGAAGAGACCCGAACTAAATGCCCTTTTAAGCCTGAGGGAATTTAACCACCCATTTTCCAGAAACTCAGAATACCAGACTACAATCATTACAGATACTGGCATTCTCCTCTGCGCTTGTCCTGTTGAGACAAAGGAGGAAGTAAAGAATGTGAAGTAAAGAATGCCAGAACCTCTGTGCTAGAAAGACCGAAAACAACCTTCAAAGTCAATGAAGAAAGTACAAATTAATCATTCAGATACAAGTTTTCAGTCATTGGCATTCTAAGTAAAAATGGCTCGCCTTTCCAACGTTTACAGAAAATTCATCAACTTTGTTCCGTATATATTTTCCAGAGTATCTTTGCATCAGAAAGTATTAGACAACCACCACAGCTACTCTCTTTCATTAGCAGATTCAGATAGGCCCCACGGTTGCAGTTTGAAAAATGCATGGAAAAAATGTTTTTATTCTTAACAGTGATTTCTCCAGGTTAAAATGTAGACCAAGGGAGCAGACTGCCATTTGGCTGTAAGTATAGATTTCACTTACCCAAGACTGAAATAGTACTGGTACGACCCAGAAATTTGGAGATCCAGCTTGCAGTACTTGTCAGAGTCATCTTCTTTTCCTGTGGGATTGTGCCACGATAGTGTCCTGAACTTGTGGCGATCAAATACTTCTCCAGAAGCTGGATAATTTGTGTACACGGTAACGGGCTTGCCTTGAAGAGTCGGGCCCAATCGGAACTGTAGTTCAAAACCTCAAGAAAAAAGATAAAATCACTTTATCTGGAGGACTAAATATTTCTATTCTGTTATTACAAATCATAATTTTATATTATGTTAAGAAGAAAGTGCACCAACATATCTGCCAAGAATTTTGGCAGAATGGTCTATTTCTACAGCATCATCTCTCCCTACTTTCCTAACACTGTTCTTTGCACACTTTACACATAGTCCTTTTCCTTTACTTATATGGCACTATTTATCTCCTTTCCAATTTGTTCCTCTTTGCTATATAAAAAGTCTTAAAAACAAAACACAGCAAAACATCAAGATCACCAGACTACATACAATTTTATGCCGATTTTGATTCATGTAGTATTTAAGTATTTAGGTTTACCAACTCTATATATTAAGCTGACCCATGAAAACATCTGAAAAAAAATAGGAACACATTTCAAAACAGAAGATATTTCAAATCCCTTCATTCTTCATTGAGGGTTCACTAAACAACGCTAAATTCCTTATGCTTTTAACTGTAAAATGATATATACTTGTGTGTAATCTACAATGTACAAACAAATTGTTAAACTTTCAGAGAGCTCAACAAATCAAAGGGAGTTTTGTATATGTGCTGCAGGTCACACACACACATAGAAAGAGCACTATTTAGGCTTAAGATACCCATGATAACAAGAACAAAATTAAGTTTAAATATTAGGACCTAAACCCATACTATAGTCTGTTCAGTTGGATATGAAAAATTCAGTTTAGTCAACAGGTTTCAGAATAGGTTTCCACTTGCAGGTATGAGGGCCACCATCATGTGCATGGCTAATTACAGGGTCCTTTCAAGTGACTGAAACAGGTATAAGTGTTTGCACAATAACTTTTATTAAATTACATGCCAGTCATGTAGTTAGCTGTAGTAACACACCTACTACTAGCCCTAGCAGTCTACAAAATTGGAGTAAAAGAAACCTGAGTATTTGTAAAAAGAGAAAGTTATTAATACACAGATAATGAATTATAAAGTGTAAAAAACCCTGAACAACGGCAAGTTCCAGTATCTTAAGTTGAAAAAAAGCCACTTGCTTATTAAGTAGCATCATGGGGACTCTAATATGAGAATTCAATGTCTGAATATATTTAAATGCAAGTCTCACCAAGCTTGCAGTTTCTCTTATTAACATGATCACCACTGCACCAAAACCACCATGTAAAGCAGTGGTTTTAGGATCTGAATGTCTGTCAGGTAAAATGAAGCTCATTTGATTGCAAAAAAAAAAAATCTTACAGGAAAAAAAAAACCACTTTTGGAAGGTTAAGTACACTCTCCCCAATACTGTCCTGACATTTTATTACAGGGATTACTAAAATTAGATCACAAGGATATATGCCATTGATATCTTATTTCCTGTAACAGTTACACCAACATCAGGAATGCTGTGGCAAAATTAGCTATGCCCTCTCAGAGACTGCTACCAGCAGAGGCACTTTGAATGTTTGATAGCTGTGCACTTCTGTGTGACTCCTTCCAACAAAACTTATACAACTGGAAGGATGAGTTAATAACGGAGGTTATGGTCAACTCTGCACTTCTTCACTACTGACATTTTCTTAGATTACACTATCAGCAAATCTTTAAATCAATACAGTTGAAGAGAATTCTTATTCTCAAGAACCAAAATCTTGCTCCTCTGCTAAATCACTTTGATATTAGGTTCCTAGATCAATAACATAAAGTCATAAACCCCACAAAATTTCATGAGTAATAAAAATCGTTGCATCATTAACAATGGTTTCTAAAGACAATGGCTTTAGTTTTATAGTCTGAATTTGCTGACCAGCATAATAGTGGACCAATTAGTGGGGTGTTTTTTGGTGGGTTTTTTGTTTTTTTTGTTGTTTTTTTTTTTTTTTTTTACAAAGAGACTTAAGAACACTTTCAGAGAAAAACAATGTCAAGTTCTTAGAAGTATGCGGCCAGAATACTAACCTAGCACAGCTATAAGAAATCTTACAGGCAAGATAAGATTTAAGAGGTGCTAAAGATCCCATATGCTGAAACATTACCTTAGACTTTCCAAAGTGCTAGTATTACTGATATATTTCAAAATTATAATAATATATATATAATGTTATGTGTTATATAACATTAATATATAATGTTATGTGTTGCATAACACATTGCAGATAAATACTAGAGAGCTTGACTTATAAGGACATTCCCATGAAGACTGACAGCTCCTAGCTGATTTGCTCTTCATTTCTCAAGAGTTTTATGAGCCAGACTGAACCGCAACCGGAGCCCATAGAGCTCTGCAGTGGAAGCAAGCATGTCAGAAATGGTTTCATATTAAAACAAGGTAATAAGTAAAAAAAAAAAAAAAGAAAAAGGCAAAAAAACTCCCAAAAAACGAGAACACCAACGCAGGCAGAGCTCCCTTTCCATTGCTGCCTGAAGAAAGTGGCGAGCTCCCGGCCATTTCTCTCTCACCCGGTCCCGGGAGCTCCCCGCCGAGGAGGTGGAGGAGGAGGCTGAGGAGGCCGCAGGCCGCCGCTCCCTACCTACCTTGCTCCAGCCTGAAGAGGGTCTTGTCCAGCTTCTCCATCTCGCTGAGGTGCAGCAGCCGCGTCTCCTTACCGCTCGGCATGGCTGCGGCCGTCTGCCCGGTGCTCCTCCCGGGCCAGGAGACTCACTTGGCGGAGGGAGAAGCGAGCCCTGCCGTGAGGGAACACAGACAAAAACCCACAGGTCAGCGGCGACCCGCGGGAGGACGGCGGCCGTTTGGGAACGCCTCGGGGGCGGCGCGTTGGGGACCCCCCCCCGCCGCCAGTCTCGCTTACATGTTCCCCAGCCCCAGAGAAGAGAGGAGACGAGGCGCGGCAGGGCAGGGAGAAGGGTATAAGGGAGCTGTCAGGAGGCACCCAGCCCCCGCCTGGCCGGGGACCCCCCCCGGCAGC
>NW_008794451.1:228780-237856 GCF_000699145.1 Aptenodytes forsteri
GCTGAGCTGTCCGCGAGTCCGGGCCCCGGAGCACCCCATGGCTTTTGGGGAGCGCGACGTGGTCTTCTGCCCCTGCCTTTACAGCTATAGTCCCCACCAGCGCCTTTACATACGGCTTGTGCATACCGGCACGAGAGACCGCCCACCGAGGGGGCTCAGGCACCCGAAACTAAAGCTCGGTGCGGTTTAACTGAGGAAAATGTGACTTTAAAGGCCGCCTGAAGCAGCCCGGCTGACGCCTTTGGGCCCAGCAGCTCCCTGCCGTGATGGAAACGCCGCTCCGCGGGGCTTCCTCAGCGTTCCCGCCCGGCTGCCTCAGGGGCCGGCGCGGGCAGCAGCCCGCTGCCTCCCGCCGCGCCGCGGGCACACGGCGGCCAGGCAGGCGGCTCCTTTCTGATAGGCTGCGCTGTAGAAAAAACATGATGGCAGCTAGGGTTTAAGTGCTCTATGTAGTATGTGGACAAAACTACAAACTCCGGGGATTTGTCTTTGACCAAGAGGTAAGGTGGTCTAAAAAAACCAAAAACCAAAAAAACACCCCCCTTGTTTTGAAGAATACTGTCATCTGAACCGCGGTCACCAGACAGCCCTTACCATTGCTTTATATTGCAGAATACCTGGGACAGTTGCTCCAGGCCTCTCACCACCGAAACCGTTAACTGCGCCCCACTGTAAAGGTCAGCCTTGCAGCTTTGGAAGGTCAGTCTATTTTTATTGCCTGGAATGGCATTAAAAAAAATTGTGCTTCTCAATTTACAGTCACTATGTTATACTCTTTGTTTATTTATTTTTTTCAAAGGTGTTATATTTTGTGGAATTGGGAGGAGTCTGCAAAACAATTTAGACTTAACCATTTACTTCCAGTCATCCCATGCATACCCTTGTAACTCTGTCTTACTGCAATGTGTTCATCCAATTACTATGCATTTAGGGGCAGTCCAAAGGCCTTGATATTCATGGAAACACTTCCACCCATTTCAAACTGAGTTTGTTACCTTTTGGTAGTTAATTTTTTTCTTTCCCCCTTCACCTGCTCCTCCCTTTGAACATTTTAAGAAATCTGCTTGTTCCTCATTACAGTTCACATTTTTTGGTATTGTTGAGAAAGGTTTTCATGTGGGTGTACGTGAATATGTCAACTTTTATGCCCCCTGACAGTACCAGGATCCCTAGACAGACTGGGGGAAAATTCCTAGCAAAAGTCCCCCTGTGTATTTGTGCAGCTGCCCTAACGTTCACCTCAGTGAGACTCATTCAGATGTGATTCAAACGTGATACTTCCAGTCTGGATTATTTTACACAGCTACTCCCTGGGGGCCCAGCAGGATTCTCCCATCTTTCTTGTCTTTCCTAGCTCACTTATTCCTTACTCAGCTTGCTGGCCTGCGTGCTTTGCATACAGGACAGACTTGCACCTAGCAGAAGTCCCACTCTCCTGGTACGCTGGCTGTTTTCTCTGAATTGGACGTGTCCTAGTAAAGAAGGTACAACATAGGAATGGGAAATACAAGAAGCTCCAACAGGTATGGGAGTCATAGGAACAAAACCAACAGACATGTCATTGAAAGAGATCTGGACCATCTCTTTGCTATGGTCCTGAGCAGGCTTCAGTATCCTGAAGTGACTTTGCAGTCGGTCTGCCACAGAGTCTTGCACAAGTGCCTCTTCCTCCAGGCTTCCTATTGTCCTGTCATGTACTGCAAATGGGGCAGAATTTAGAAATTTCATAAGCTGCTTACGCAGTGAACGGTTCTAAGAGAAGAAGAGAAAATAATGCCTATGTAGCCGAGTCCTTTGCATAGTTACCCTAAAGTGCATGCTGAACATCTTGTGAAAAGCAAGAAAAACCCAAAAGGGTATTACTGAAGGCAATTTCACCACTGCTACTAAGTTTGAAAATGTGGCTCTTTTGTTTTCCCCACTTAATAGGGAAACTCACCCTACTCTAGTTACTAGGTTTGCACTGCCACATCTCCACTATACTATGCATTTAGACAGGTTTTGAAATGTATCTAAATTTTTGCAAAAGGGTTTTTAAGTTTCTCAAGACAAAAATCATTAGGAAACCAAGCTAGCATATGGCCTCCTGATTCTAAATCCTGAAGCAGTTATTTTGACCAACATTTGTGACTGTAGCTAAAACAGTCAATGAAGGACTTGAGCCACAGCAAAGATATTCCCTAAGTACTATAATAATTAGAACAGTATCATTTCATTGCCCTTCAATTCAATATGAAAAAAATGACTGTTATAAAGATACCGAATGAATATATCAGGTCCCTTGATGAAGTTTAATCAGGAAAGCAGAGCAGCCTGCTCTAATCCTTTCTCCATCAACATCACCTCTTACACTGGCACATCACTGACGGACTTTGGGCCTGTGTTAATTTAGCAGACGTAAATTGAGCAGGCTTTCTGCATATGGGAACCACACCAGCAAAACATCAATGCACAAGTGCTACCATTTAGCATTGCAGATATTGTATAGGACACAGCCAACAGCAATCACGCATGGCATTTGTTACACTGGCATCTAAATGGTGGATTTCACAGTGCCATTTTATCTTTGGTTTGCAGTTTCTCTGTGTGTGATATGACATACCACAGCAGGAAAAGATCAATAGTAGCTTCAAAATAAGAGTGGACACCATATGAATGTCACTATCAGGAAATAATTTTCCAGCTTTTTCAAATATATTAATACCAGAATTCTTCAGTCCTTTTACGTACACCTTCCTAGTACTCCCTCCCTCCCCGCCTTCTGTTTTGCAACACAGTATTACAGAACACTTATCCTAGCAGTGGCTTAATACACTTTGGGGAGCCTGTTCACTAGGTGTCAGAGCACACTCATGTCGTATTGCTTATGCCTATTTTAAAGGTTATGACTGTAAAATGTAGGAACTTAGAGGTCTTACATGACAGTACTCTTTTTTTTTTTTTTTTAAATAACAGAACAATAGCTCCCAATAACAACAGTAAAAGCCAACTAGCACAGAGAGAACTTAACTGAACTTCTAACTAAAATTAAAAGCAGATTCCTTTGGCCCGTATGCAGGAGATATGTGACTTCACAAAATTTAAAGTGATAGCACAGTTTTTCTCAATGCCCCACACTCATGACCTGTAAATTTATGAATTAACATTGTGTTATTGTTCAAACAAGAGGAAGCTTCTGACGTGTTGAATATTCTGTGTAGCTTTTGTCTTCTAATAGGGAGATCTCATCCAGAAATGCAAACCTGATTTTGAAAGAAAGCTAATATTCTTTAATCTGTATCTCTGCAATTTGATTAGACTCCAGTCTAGAAGTGTGAGTTAGATCTTTGCTATGCAGTGGCTGAAAACAAGTGCTGTTCTTAGATGCATTAAGTGCTCAGCAGGAATTTACATATGGCCTTGGATATTAGAATCTAGTATTGAGGGAAAATATTGGTCAGAACATTGAAGTAATCACCTGTAGCCTATTTCTTTTTAAATCCCTTCAGATTGCAGCAGCCTGATAGGCAAGGAATAAATAGTAGGCTGGAATAAAAATGCCTATGTAAGTAAGAAATCAAATGAGATGCAGTTTGTTCTTACTGAACACGTGAGTGCTCTTTCCTCCAGTTACTTGGCGGTGTTGGTTTGACCTTTCAAAGGTGAACCTGGTGTCATCATTAATTTTTGGGTTGCAGAAACATTTTTGGTTTGTTTTTAATCCCAGCTCAGCCATTCTTTTACTGTGTGGCCTCAAACAATCAATGCTCTTTGCTTTAACTTTTCTATAAAGTTAGACTGCTATTAATTTTTAATGGAAAATTGTAAAATTCAATGCATTTATCTTTAAAGAGGTCCAAATAAAATTTTATTATAGTTAAATGTAGCTTTTCAAATAATTGCTTAAGATACATTTGACTGTGCTTTAGGTAACAGCACCACGTTAATTTGATATTAATAATCTTCTGCAAATGTGGTGACTTGGCAAACAAATTTTTAAACTAAGCATCTGAATGGTATTCTTGTACCATTTAACTTAGTTAAGTGTTAAATAAATTCACATGTAATGAGGCAATTTTTGTTTTACAAGGAGAACATATTACACCAGTTTGCTGAATCGCTACCAGCACTTTTATCTTCCTGTAAATTGTCCCATTTGACACTAGTGAGATATGCTGAGATTTAGGACTTCAGAGTACCTATTCTGTAGGAACTGTAGTACTGTTTTATCAAGCAGATCTACTCTTTCAGTTTTATATTTGCTCCTCAAAAAGAAATATTTAAAGAGTGCCTCTTGCACACTCCATTTTCTTTATGATGCTCCTTCCTACTATATCAAACTATAGTGAGAATACCATTGATATTTTCCTGGTCCATTAAAATAATAATCCTTAAATCTTATCTAGACAGCTCTTTGAGCTCAAATGGTAAACAATTGATTGGACTTGTGTCTGTTGTATAAAATTGGCATCTGATTTTTAAGCGAAGAAATAACTACGTACTAGCCCCACATAACCTGAGGATATCTGAAAGCTAATACTGAGGTCTGTGGGCCTGCTTTGTAATCTTTCAGTGCAGACAGAATTCAAGCCATAGTAATTTAAACAGTCTACCACGCTGTGATATGTTGCAGAAGGAGAATATTTCGCCAAATGTACGACTACAGCAAGCATTTGTTTTAAAAGATAATTTTCAGCTTTTCCTCATCTTCATGCCTTAGAACAAATTCCTGATTTCTCATTGCCAAAACACTTTCAGTCCCAGGCCTCTTTTCAACCAGTTTTTGCATTCTACCACCAAGTTAAATGTGAGCAGGAAGAGCAGGGAAGATGATGCAAGAGTGGTTTGCACTGGAATGCTACAAAGCTAAAATTCAGACTGACAAATCTTCTTTTGCTATATAGCAATCAGTGCACCTAATTCAACATTTACAGTTGAAGCATCACCAAATGCTGCTACCAGAAATTCAAAGTCCTTACTTAATGTTTGTCTTATTGATATCATCAGATCTTTTGGTTAGCCATGAATTTGAGCTTCAGATTGCTGATCAGAAGTAGCTTGCCCGTAACTGGGCAGCAGCTCCTATGTGAACTTGCAGGAACTAGGAATTGCTGCTGTATGTTGGGGCAAACTGCTGCTGATGCTGCTGCCTAGCTTTTTAGCGTACCTTACCTCTGCGCAAACCACTGGCTCTCCATTCCAGCTGGATTCTTGTTGGTGGAGGAATCACTGTCTCAATACAGTAGAGCAGTATTGATATTTTGCCTCCGAGTATGCCAGTGATGTATTTCTTGGGTCACTGCAGGTGCTGTGCAGCAGGTTCCCCCAAAGTCTGGAACTTCCTTGGAGGTACCGGCTTGCACAGAGACTACGTACTAACCTGGCTCTGCAGGAGGCAGCTTTCCATAGCATCTCTGGACTGAGTCACTTTACACCTCGCTTGACGTTCCCCTGTGCTCGTCAAGTGAGGATTGCTGCTTATAGGACTTGAAAGCTGGTATGAAACAATCTTCTCCCTCTTATTCTTCTCACAACTCTCCTATGTTGGATATGCCTTTTACCAGCTCTGTTATAGTCTGACCAGTTTATTAGCTTTTGAAACTCTCTGCAAGCATTTAGGTGAGACTTGCTAAAGTAAGAGCTAAAATCCCTGCAAGCCTTCCTACCGAGCATACTCAAACATCACCACATGGTTCCACCACAGGGCTACTGGGCATGTACTAACTAGCATGTTGCTACAACTAACAGCATTGTGCATCATGCATCATCCCTACAGAACAATTGCTTGTGCTGAACTCGGAGCAACCACAAAACCCAGAGACATACCAGGTCTGAACAAAGAATGCGTTTATAAACCATGAAGGAGACAAATTGAGAGCTGCTGAGAAAAAGGTGAAAAGCTGGAAATGCATTGTCTGTGAAAGGACCTCTGAGATGAGATGAAAAAGAGTGGGAAAATTAGTTGCTAGTCCAAGTGAAAGGAAAGAGGAAAAAAGCTGTGGGACAGAGGTGGAATTGAGATTGGCTAGCAAAGAAACTGGTCAGTGTGTGGAAGAGCATTGTACTAGATTTCAATTAATCTTGTAGTTTCACATTACAAATTGTGTAATTAGGTCTAAAGTGCCTTAAACTAAAACACTTACAGGTCAATGCTTTTGCCAGCAAGCTCTTTGCTCACCATGAAATGGAATAATAGGATCTCATCACATCTCGCTGATATAAAAAAATCAATAATTTTAAAAAGCACCCAGAAATGGTGAAAAATATAGAAAACTCAATAAAGTTAATAATTCAGTACTTTTATCAGATAAAACTTCAATAGTGTGCATCAGATAAAGCGATGGCCCACATCCCTTGAAGTGGGTAAAATGATTTTACTGCAGTCCTTTATCCATTGATTTAATTGTACTGTGCACTGAATTAAGTGGAGACCCTTTCAGAAAAGTGGCAGGTTGTCATTGTATCATAACACCTACACAGACCTGGCTCAAACTGATATCAGGGAACCAAACTTAATTCTTTCATTTCAGATAAGCAAGGAAGTATTTTTTTTAAAAAAATCTCTTTAAGTCAAAGTCGGTGCACATTTTGATAGAAAGCTATTGTGCGTGTACTTCAGCTGTTGACGTGTCAGAATATAGACAACAAAAAGAAAGTAGGTTTCTGTGTAGTCGAGTGGAAAACCTTATTTTACTTAGTGGCTAATGCCACCAAGTGGCTAGTTCGTGTAATTGACTGAAAGCCGTAAAATGTGTTCTTCTTTTACCTCTAGGTAAACAAGTATTTTCGTATAAATACGTTTCCAAGTGTGAATTTTTATGTGTGACATAAATTTAAAAATAATGAAAGTAGAAAGGGCTGATTAGTAGAGAGGAATAAATACCCAAGACAAGCCTATGTAAAAAGAATATTTCTGGAGGTCAGTGGAATACATTTATCTAGTTTGTAGGTTAACAGTGAGTCAGTTGGTATAACAGATAAGTATGAAACAGTGCCAAAGCTCAAGGGAAAAGACTTAATTACGGAGAAAAATATGTCATCCTACATTGTGACTTTTATCATCATTTATTACCTTTTAGATGGTTAGTATTGTTTCAATGACTCAACATTCCCCTCTCTTTGGGGAAAAAAAAGCATATGCAAACTGCTTTGGTAGGAGAAATTTTTCCTATGTAAGATAATAGTATTGTTGTTATTTCCCTAATACATATTTAGCTAGGACAATAATGCTGAAAAGCTTGAAAAATGCTGACGTCTAGTCTTGTAAGTGTAGGATACACAAGAGGGAGATGAATAAATATAGGTGTCAGGACTGTTATCTTCACAGGAAGACCAGTCTCCTGCATGTATTTGGCCAAATCTAAATGCACGTTTTCAAAGGCATGTCAATATATCAAAATAGAAAACAGTAGTAACAAAAACTTCTTAGATCTAAGTTATCCATCATCAAAACAATCTGATAGGGATGCAGCCTTTTTGCACATCATTTGATTTGAACTCAAGCGACATTTTACCGTGATAATCTTGCCAGTAACATTGAGAAACCATTTGCCCAGTGCACACATATATGAAACCTGAGCAAGGGTTGACCTTATAAAATACCACAGTTTTGCTGTATACCTAATTATATATTGCTTAATACCTAAGGGGAAAATAGATTACAAGGAACCACATAACAACACAGGTTCTCTTCAGACCTACGTTCAATAGCTTATTGTTTTCCATATTACTTTGGGCTTAAAAAGTAGCATAGCTATCAGTATATGCCTTGGACGGCACAATATTTAATTTCCAAAATTATATATATTTTACTTAATTATTTCCTCAGGTGTTAAGCAACAGAAATTCCCCTTTATATACTCAGCATGCAGTCTCCTTTATGCAATTACTGTTGCTTTCAAAATTATAAGCTTTCTCTTACTTCCTTGAGGTCCTGTAACAAACTATGCAAAAAAAGTCATCAGCTTCTTTTCATGCTAGATGTTATGTTGTTCATTTGCCACTTGACATCATCATCCTCTGACATAGTTCAACAGTAGATTACACGACTTTATCTCTCTTCAGGCTTGCAGTAAGGTTAAAAACCAACCCCCAGCCCTCTATGTCTCTAAGTGATCATTTGGTTAAGCTAGAAACTTCTGCTTTGCAATAAATACAGAATTATTATGAACATGCTAACAGAACTATAATTGCAGTACACTTTACAAAGAAGATGCATCTGCAGGCTTTTTATAGTTCATGTATCCTCATGCATTTTGTTTCCTTGATACAACTTGGATATTGACACTTAACAAATTAGCATGCAGTACTCTTTCACAGAAATATTTTTATTAAGGCTGAAGAACTGTTGATTATTTTTTTTTTTTTTAAGGAGACTAGTATGTTTGAAAAGAGTCCTTCCAGAGAGATTGATGATTGCCTATGCAGAAGGAGTATGGGTACTTGTACTCACTAGTTAGAGAGTAATTGTTTTTTCCTGGTTCTCTTGGTTTTTTTTCCCTGGTTTTCTTGCTTTATAGCTCTTTGGCAATAGCTAACACCTTCTGAAATAAAAGAAGCTATAAAATGAGAAGCAAAACAGTATTCCCTCCCTTACCCACTTTACCTTTCACAGATAAATTTTCTGAAAGTCTGATTACAGTTTCCAACAGGATTGTAGCTTGCATTCTCATCCCTCCTTGTGGGTCTTCATGAGGAAATTACTTCCGTATATTCTTATATTTATAACACTGTTTCAGAAGTATAGGCCCCATTCTGTCAATGGGCCAAGACCCTACATTAAAATCTTAAAAAATATTTGGATATTAATTCCTACTATAATCTGTGTAAATTATGAACCTAAACCTAAATTTAGGCATATGAATAGCGCCACAAATGAGCTCGGCAAGCTTTCACGGGGACAATCTCTCAGTAAAACCCACGGGGCAAGGCTCTAGGCGCAAAACCAGCACACTCCTCTCCAACGTTTGGAGACCGCCAAGAAATTACGCGCCCTTAACGCAAATGTGACAGGACCCCGGTTCTTCTGGGGATTCACACTGGGCAGCGACTTGCGCGAGAACACGGAGCGCCTCCCGCGTGCTGTTTCGCGCGTCTC
>NW_008794451.1:238055-256366 GCF_000699145.1 Aptenodytes forsteri
CGGCCGGTTTCCCGCTGCCCTTCTCTGCGGGAGCGGTGCCGGAGGGGAGAGGAGAGCGTGGGGCTGCCCGGAGCGAGGGTGGTGCGCGGCGGGCGGGGCTGCCTTAGAGAAGCTGCTGTAGCTCCAGAGCGCTTTAGTGAAACTGACGCCAGTGAGTGCTCAAAGTGTGGATGCTGCGAGTTTTTTGAAAAGTATATATGCTTACTAGAATATCTACAGTAGCTATGAAGTAAATTAAAATCTGGTGAAGCTTTTGAAGCACCTTGTAGCTGCTGCCTTTCATGCAAGCATTTCTGAATTGCTTTAGAGAAAACTCTTAAGTGTGCTTGCCTTAATGAGTAAAGGTAAGCTAAGGCTCATTTTATCTGGAAGCCACACCAACCATGTTTCTCTTGCATCTTGTTTGCATCTTAATGTTACGTGAATATTACTTATGTTGTTTCTTCATTAACGTGCATAGGAGATGGCTGTATGGTAGCTGTTACAGCAAATGTGCTGATCCTGTAGTTGAATTTGCTTGTTGGGGTAACAAACTGTCATTTTTAAGTCAGCCTGCAACTTTTGGTTCTTTGTATACATAAAAGTTTGCAAGGTTGGGGCCTTAAAGATTATATGCAGAGCAGTTGCCCAACAGAAAGTTAAATAGTCAAAGTAAATAACTGAACAGGGCAAAATCCTTGCCTCTTCTTCATTCTTGGTGGGATATATGGAAAAAAGGCACACTGATCGTATTCCTTTTTGAGAATTTTTTGAAAAGAAAGTGTCTCTTTGGTCGGGAGTAAACGTATAACAAGCTTTAAAATCATGCTGCAACTTTGTACCAACTTGTGCTTTGAGGAAGAAGGTATCAAAAGTTGTGGTTTGTTTGGGTTTTTTTCCCCTTAACTGCACCAGAAGATAATTAAAATAATTACTTAATATGAAACTCTCTGAGGTCTGTGGAATTATATGTCTGACAAAGCAAAGGAAGCTGCAGGGTCAGTGCTTCATTACAACTTCATGCACTTCAGCTGAAGTGCTGAGCTTGCAAAGCAGTATAAAATGTGTGCCTGAAGTAAAGAACACTCTTACAAATGTTTCCTTTTTCGTGTGTGTACTGTTTCTTCTTTCAGACAAACTTCCTCTGATCCTGGGTATGATAAAGGTTAATACTGTTAGATGCCAGTCAAATAGAAGAGGTTACAATGTAATATAAGCTGTCTTACTATAAGTAGAAATCCCATGGCAGTTTTACTCAGGCTTGGTCGCTGTAACAGTAAGGTAAGGACCTACGCTTAAACTGTTACAAAAATTCATTTGGAAACAGAAAAGCCTTGAAGTTCTCTTTGAATGTTTCCTGAGTAGAAAGACCAAGAGGCTGAGGTGTGTATGTTTTGTTATCTTGGGGGTGGGGGGGGTGGGGGTGTGATTTTTTTTTTTTTAAAAAAAAGTAATGAGTTATCGTGAATGTGAACGCTACTTGTTTTCTGCCCTTGCTCATCCAGCTATTGTGATATGACCACATTTAAATGAGCAGGAGACGTTAACCCAAGCTCTTTTTCTGAACTCAGAGGGAAGGTGACTCTTGGACAGCAAGGCTGCCAGCTTTTGCTTTGTAAGGGTATATTTCTAAAGAGACATGGCACAAACACCTTCTGTTAACACAGCTTACTTGCCTTTAGGCAGCTTTTTCCTTTTCTGCTTGCCCTCTTGTCTGGTGGTGCTCAGGAGAAAAGTTCTGGCTGGGATAGTTCTTGTACCTTTGAATTGGCAATATGTTTGCCCTGCCCGTCCTCTCATCTCCTCTGAAACTAGTTTTAGGTTTCATACTCTGCAGCTAATGGAAGTTCTGTTAAATGGCTGAAAGAAGATAATTTCTGTGAAGAGATCCTGAGTTTGTGCGTGAACATTGTGCTCTTGAGGAATTAGGCTACCAGGGCTTTCTTAGCTGTTGATACCTGCAGGGACTGTGGGAGTTTTTTCAACACAGGAGGGAGTAACTTACTGCTCTCCATTTATCCAAATGCAGTTACTGTAAGGTCGTGAGATGTAATCAGGAGAATAAATTCCTGTGTATACTAAATATCATGAAAAGATTCCCACTAAATTTTTGTATGGTTGGTTCAGGCTTTCAAAGATTCTGCTCCTAAAGCACTCTTCCCACCCCCCTACCCCCATTTCTTATTCACTCCTCCTTCCTCCTTAGTAGGAGAAAGAGATGACTCCTGAATGAATGGGATGATAAATTCTAAATGTTCAGACAAGTGTAGTTGTATTGCATTGAAACTTTAGAGAAGCTGGTAGCTATTATTATGAGCAAACCTGTATTTCTCTTTGCAGTCTGCCTTGCCAGGCAGAATCTCTTGAGTTTAAGCCACAGATAATTATTTTGGCCTTTAATGTTTGAATTATCACTGAGGTGTTCTTGTCTTGTCATGGTCCATTGTAAATATAAAGAATCCTAGCTACTTCATCGTAAATATAAAGAATCCTAGCTACTTCATCTCCATTTATACTAACTGAAACAGTTGTTTCTAGTTCACTTTTTCAGGAATATCTGTTGTAGGTTCTCAGTGAGCTTTTTTTGGCTGCCTCTTATTTAAAATTACTGTTCTGCATCCCACTACTGTTGGAATAACTGGCCATGCATGGAGTACCTTTGGGACCCCTATTCTGATTTTTCTACATGACTTTCCTCCAAATTTCTGGTGGGTTGTATGCAATGTAAGTTCCCAAAAAAGGGTGCTCTAACAAAAAGCTCTATTTCTGTCTTGAGTTCTGACCTGCCCAGCAAACATACAAAATAACTCGGTAGTATGGCTCAAGAAATGCTTAACTGAAATTTTAGAAGTCAGCTGTTAGTATTGAGTAACCTCTGTTTGAAATTGAATTTTACAGTTATAATCAAGTTCCATATGAAATATTAATTGACGTTCCGATTACTCAACTTCCTTGGAAAAGCTTAAAGCATTTTGCCCATGTTAGGCAAGGGTGATGAGATGATGACTGTCACTCTGTATTTTTTTGTTTTCTATTAATTAGAGGGCTGTATTATAAGTGGCTTCAAGTACACAATTCTCTCCCTCCCTCCCTTCACCCCAAGAGTGACATGATATTTGAAACACTGTTAGAATTACAGGTAATGATGAAGTTTCTTTGAACAAACTTGTTCTGAAGCTTTCTTTCCTGCCAGGGTTGAGAGTTATCTATTATACTGAAGATTTAAGTAGGGAGAGTTTGGGAGGGAATAACAAATTTGCAGTCATGCTTCAAACTAATGAGTATTGAAGTATTTTTTCCATTCTTAGTAAAGGTATGAAGCATAGCTGTTTAATAACTGTCTTATACTGTAATGGTGTCATATGCGCTAGTATCTAATCTGTCTGTAGAGAAAGGACTCCTGGATCTTATGCTGTCTTTGGTCGTATATAACATATTGAAAAGTCTGTGTATAGTACAAGATCAAGTAAAATCAACAATCAATGCTATGTGATTGTGTTCTGACTGTGGAGCTAGTATGCTCTGTAGCGCATCCTTGTAACCTTGACTGGGGCATTTACTGATGCATGCTACCACATGGTGTGCAGCTGGCATGCAGGCAGGATAGAGGAAGGAGATTATATGTACTCTCAGGCCCTTGGTTAACACAAGCATTTCAGTGTAATGCATTTATCTTGGAAAACAAGTCACTGGGTAGTGCAGAAATCCTTAAGCTTCCTGTTCTTCCAGGCTGTTCAAACGATAGTAAGTTAACAAAAACAGTGGAGAATTGCCAGTTGAAAAATACTGCAGGAATTAGCTTTTATGTTTTTTAACATCATTATGCTTCAGTCCTGAAGTCAATTATTCCTATTCTTCTTTAGTACAGGGAACTTGACTGTCTGCTAATTTGTAGGCTGTCACCAATGAGTTGTTGTATTAAGAAGCTTTGGCCATTGTGACTTATTTATAACCCTTTGAAATACAACTTGCAAGCAAAATCTGTCAAGAAGGACAAATTTACAATTTATAATAAGTTATGGTGGAAACTGAGAGTATTTTCAAATGCTATAGGTAGTAGCAGGCTGTTCCACAGCTTACACACCTCAAAGCTTGAGTTAACATAGATTCTCATTTTGAATCTAGCTTTAGTGGCAATACTTGGTGATTTAAGGTTTTGACGCAGTTTGTTATGTTGTTCTTATCTAGAAAAGACGATCTTGCAGAGATCTGCTGATTCATCTTTATTAGAATGCAAATTAACTGTGGTTTTTTTTAATTCAGCCATGTTTCTGGGAGGAGTAGAATAATAGTGAGTAACAGTTCTGTAAGATGTGATAGCTTTGATCAGACTCTCGGGTGCTTCTTGATACAGGTGGAGAACTGTTTTTATTTTTACTTTATTCTTTAAAAGGCATTTATTTTGTGGTGAGGTTAAGCATGATTCACATATCACACTTCAGCTTTCCTGAACCTAACCTCTCTAACAAATAATTTCCATGCCATTAATCCTGACGCTTTTTGTTTGGGGTTGTACTTATGTATGTAGTTGTGAGATTTAGTTGTCGTCTTCTGTTTTTCCTGCAAAAGGGAATATCAGAAAAAAGTAGCATATTCTACAGTTTATTGTATGTTCACTTATTGCAAACCTTGATTCCTTTACCTCTGCGTGTGATTAGTTAAAATGTTAAAGCTAGTTACTCCTCTAATTCTAAATAACTGTTCTGCATTGTGGTCTATATGGTGTGATAAATGTCTAAAAATGTAGTCATTCCTGACAACATCACTTGGAGGGAAATAACACTATCGTGGCTGTAGAACTCTAATCAGAGAAAAGAGGAAACCATGTAATCTTACAGAAGAAGAGGTGACTGTTTTATATAGGAGTGACTTGTTGCTTGCCAGTGGCTGACTGTGGGGTTTTTTTGTTTAGCAAAACAGATGATCTATTGTGCAAATACTTGGCTGAGGATGGATATAATTGCTTATCGATCTTCAGCCTGAGTACAAAGATACCTTTTCTTGTCCCTTCTCAGAATTGCTTATTGCTGATTCATTAGCTTAATTAGGTATCTTCCTTGGGTGTTTTTTTAATATTGTTCATTTTTGAACTACTAATGGTATGTGCTCAGCTTTCTAGACTAACTCACTTTTTCCTTCTCTTGGCCTGACTGTCATATTCACGAGGGCATGACATACTGTTTCGTGCTCTTGTAACAGGTGCTTTTTTAGAGCTAAAGGAGACACCCTAACCTGCTTATATGAGGAAGTTCTGGGCATCTCTTGGATTTCCCCTCTTCCCTCCTGTATATTCAGATTTTGTGTCCTTGTCTGTCTTGATTGTTATGATTGGTATGAGGCTTGTTTCAAACAGGTCTTGGCTGAAGGCTGAGGGGGTATGTGCGTGTTGCAAAAGGGGGTGGGGAGGCACAGTGAGATCCTAGCTGAATTAGAGGCAGCAGATGAGTGATTGTTAACTTCTGCTTTTGGCTAGTACAAACTACAATTTTGAATATGAAGTTCTCCTCTGTTGTAAAAAGGGTTTTTCTATGGTATTCGAGTTAAAGTCCAGAGTTCTTTAATCTGAAAGTAAGGAATAATTTCTTAAAGCTTGACTTCTCTAGAATGTTGACCTATTGTACTGTTTTGCCTACAATAACATTTTAGGAGCTATTTTCCTAAAAATACAAAATGAATCTTTAACCACAGAATGATTGATATTATACGAGTGCTTCCCATCTTCCCTCTGCCTCTTTTACAGTGTAAGTGGAGAACGTAGAGTGCCACAGCGTATTTCCAGATTAAAGGAGGAAAGGGACTTCTCAAGGCAGCTGAATAAGTCTTGTTTGAGGAAAGCTAAATTTTAATATGGAAATTACTATTCTTTATAGGATCTGGCCCTCATCATTGAATGTGCATAGAGGAGATTGCTCTTCTACAGATAACCCTGTTTAAAAAAAGAAAAAATGTTTTTAAAAGTTGTTCTTTAGTACAGTACTTTCAGATTTTGGCCTTTTTCATTCTTTTCATCTCTGCTGCTTCCTTTTTCTCTTCTGCCAGCTTTTGAGTCAGTTGAGTCTGCTAAAGAATATTTCTTGTTTCATTTTAAATCCCTACCACATCCTCTGCTACTTAAACTAGAATACTAACCTACTCTTTTTCTTGTTTCTGCGGTATGCAGCCTTATCTCTTCTGGCAGCAACTTGTTTTGAAGATTTCACTGGTATGTATGAAAGCTGCTTTAATGCCACCATTGTACTGAACCTTAGGTTTTAGGTTTCTGTAGGCTTCCTTAACTTATGAATAAAATCATGTTGATGTAGGTTTGTGACAGTTTGGAAAAGTATTGGAACTAGAAGGAAAGGCTTACTTTAACTAGAAGTTAAAGATATTATCATAATGTTATCTTGAATATTTGGCAGGAGGAGTTGAGTGTTGGGTTTTTTTTTTTCCTAGTTCCTGAAATGTAACTGTTCAAACCCCTTTGATTGTCTTATATTTACTGGTGTAAAGTTGCCAAGGAGCTCTTATGTTGAAGTACAAATGCAGTATTGCTCTGGATATTGTGGATTTTTAGCACTGAATGTATGAGAACTTTGGAAAAGTTAATGTTGATGACTCCTAGAGAGTGTGTAAGACTAATGACATGCCTTGTCTTCATCTGACTGCTTTTTAGGTATCAGAGTTCAGTCTGAAATGGCTCTGTGCCTTTCTTATCTTCATGTCCATGCGTGCTGTCAGGAAACTTCATAACCTGATACTTCTTATCACTTGGTGCAAAATGGGCATGGCTCTTCCAGAAGGCAGACGTACTTGCCTGTTATATGTTCCACTAGAGCTGATAACCCACTTCTTGTACCTAAGGATTGCAAGGGAGTTTATCTCTGTTCTCCCAACCTTTTGGACATGCAGACGGTTTTTCTTGTTGGCTAAGGCATTCTGTAAGCAACGATACAACTGTAAATCCTGCATGCTGCTGAGTAACAAAACAATTACCACAGCTTTTTTGAAAACAGTATTGTGGCAGAGTGAGACATTATATGATGAATGCTGGGGTTAGGGGTACATATAACTGTTTTAGGCTCTTCGGTCCGAATACCCTACATGTTTTTCATGTGTACTGTTCCCTTAATGAGAGTGTGACAAGCAATGCTATTGTTTGACTAATTGTCCGGAGGTCCAATATCCAAAAGGAGGAGTTCAAAGGAAAAGTCTTGTGCTTGTCTGCAACAAACATATTTCTTTGTCTAAATCTTTATACCAAATTCCCACTCTTTTGCATGTATAAAATCTATTTCTGACATTTGGCAACTTTAGTTTCCCTGCAGAAAGAAGAACTTGTTACCTGGGAATTATTTGTCATATGTGAAGAAGTAGACACGAGTTGTGGAAACAAAAGGCAGTCTGTAATGATGCACAATTTGGAGCTATGATTAATAAAAGAGTGGTTTGATACTAGCTGTGTAGTTCCTCAGTATACTGTGGACCTTTATACAGCAATGAAACATGTTTTAAGATCCATCTGTCCTCTGCAGATTTTTTTTTTTGAGAGAGAATGGGAGAGGCGTAAGCAAAAGAAATTTAAAAAATGATGTCAAAATGCACTGAGAGAAATAATCCACCCAGTGGATGAAGGGATCCATCTACTGTCTGTGCTCTTGATGGCCTGAAACACGATATCTGTGAACATTCTTGCAAAGTCTAGCAGTTATCAGAAGCGCACGTTACTTTTGGCTTCTGCAGCTGGGAATGGTGTCTTCTCATGCATGTTTTTGTTTTTAACTTGTTTTTAAACTTCAGTATTCAACTGACTCTTCTAAAGATGAGTGGTGACCTGTAATGTAAACATTTATTGTATTTAATTGCCTGTAACTCTTACTTTATATAGATGGAGCTGCCTGGCCTTGCTTTTGCTGTTTGGATGTTTATTTGCTTCTATGCGTCTGTGGATGGCTATCCAAGTGGAAAAATAAGAGAAGCCTGCACTAGCATGATACCCTGTCATGGTAGCTCTCCACAGCTGTCACCTGAGCACACCATTACAGTGAATGGGACTGAATTTAAACCAGGGGACAACATAGAAGGTATTGTGTCAGTTATAGCTGAAGAGTTTAATTTACTGTTTCTGTGTGTTGTAGTGTGTCTTTATTCAGCTAGCTATACTAGGTCTATCTAAGCAGTTGGATCTTGTTCAGGTGATCCATTTAGCAGTCATTTAGTACTTGTAAAATGAGCTTCTGGTGGTCATTGTTGAAATATTTCATTCTTCCTCTGGAGAATATTTCCACTTCCTTTTTCTTCTTGCTTCAGTTCATCTGTCTGGACCAGATTTTGAAGGATTTTTCATACAAGCCCGGGATGCGGAACACCTGGATAGCCCTGCCGTTGGTTCTTTCATGTTAGTTGACCGGAGACTTTCACAGCTTCTGACATGTGGCCGTACCAAGGTATAGTCTAGTGTCTTAAAATGGGACATCAGGCACTGAGGTGTTTGTACTAGACCGGGTCTGTAATAGGACAGAGCTAAGCTATGTAATCTTCTTTGAGCTCAGTAAGTCTCTCAGGAAATTGGTCGAACTTGCAGTATAGAGGCATGTCTCACTGCAACTCTGTCAGACTATTCTTGCAAGCCATTTAAACTATCCTGGTGGTAGAAGGCTATTGACTGCTGTGGGAAGATGCAGCATTCATAACATGATTTTTACTTGTGCACAGTGAAGGTAGTATATTCCTGGTTATCATACTTAATACTAAAAAGAGGAGGGCATGCTCTATTTGCTTGGAAGAGGAGAGTTATCAATCATTTTCCATGCTTGTTAGGGACAGAGAAAATGTCTTACGGCAAGGAAAGCTTAGGTCAGTTATTGTGGTAAACAAACACTAGAGTAGATTATCTTTAGTGTTGCTCTGTCAGTTACTGTTAATGGAGCCTTCTTAGTAACAGGTTAGATCGCAATCTTCAATATCTGTTTTAGATAAATTGATTCTGCCTCATGTGCAAGAGATGTGAACTCTGACTAGTGTTTCAGCAACCCGCTTGAACTTCATGAACATGTACAGTGTCACCTGAGCCGGTGTGGACAAAGTTCTCAATCTGCCTAGATGTATTTTCTTTTCTCTCCACTTCTACTGCCTGCCCCCCAGTGGTGTCCAATTAACGCATTCATCAGTGCTGTAAAGCCATGGGGTTGTCTGGGTCGTCCCCTCTGTGCTCTGAGGACTTAGTTCAGTGCTGTGTCTGATCTGTTTATCTTGTGCAAATAACTGTCTGACCCCAAGACTACTTTTGGTTTTTGTCCTCTGGAATACTAGTTCTGTTCTCTCTGTACAGTCATTGCACTGTCCCTTCATGCTCCTACTGTCAAAAAACAGAGTGTTATCACACCATTTCTGCATAAATGTTGCAGGGACCTCTGTCTCATTACTGGAGTCTTCTAGACTGAAAGACCTCTAGTTGTTCCTTTTAGCCTTAAAGTTTGTTAGTGCATATAAGTTTCAGTGGTAGACTTCATCTGAGTTGATCATGACTGATTGGGGAAAAGCCAGTTGGACTGGGTCTGTGCAGTGTAACAGTGCGGTGTCTGTTTAGGATTTAGCTGCAGCCTGTGATGACTGTGTTAGCTGAAATCTCCTTAGTGCATATCCACTGTGTAACTCTTTATGTGTCTGTTTTCAGAATTCAGCTGTCAGTCACACAAGTAAAGCAAAAAAGAAATACATAAAAGTTTATTGGATCGCTCCTGGAGATGCACCAAAACGTGTACAGTTTCTGTAAGTACATCTAGTGTTAGTTCTAGCTTATTAAAATGCAGATAAGGTAAACCTGTACCATTCTGTGTCAAATATTGGCCAGCAACTGAAAAGTATCCTTGGACTGATGGCCTGAAAAGTTGACACCTCTTGCTTGCTGTAGAATCTACATTAATGCAGACACTTGTTCTTTAGGGAAAGCTTGGAGATAATTAGTTTGATTTTTGTGGGGAGAGTAGAAGGGGATTCGGAGACCGGTTTCTCTAGTATTTCTGGTTAACTGCTCACTTCTCATGCCTGTAACATACAGTGTAAAGAATCTCTTTCTGTGCTTGTACCTAACAAAATGGTATGTATACCCTCCTGTTACACTGTTAGCTTTTTGGGCACTAATGCATAAAATCTATGCAACTTTTCTCTGAGGTTGTAATCTGTGCCACAGGCATGAATGTTTCTTATATGCAGTAGACCATGCAGTAATATGTTTTAAAACTATTTTTCCACTGAGATTTCAAATATTTTTCCTACTTAAATCCCTAAAATGGTAGAGGTCTGCATAAAGATGGGGGTTTTACAAATAAGTTGAACAAACTATAAAGCTTTTCCTTTTTCCTTTTTTTTTTAAAGTAAAAATCAGCTGTGGATGTATACAGTAATGACTCTGTGTGTGTGTTGTGTTTTTTTTCAAGAGCCACAGTTGTGAAGAAATACAAGATTTTCTGGGTGAAGATTCCTGGTCCTATTGTTTCTCAGCCTAATGCACTGTCCCCAACACCACCCTTGCATGCAACATCAGAGGCTGTGTCAACTTCACACCCGGTTTCCTACTTATCAAAACCAGTAAGTAATTGTAAACCTAAATAATGCTCTCTCTAATGTTTGTGATCAATGGAATTAAATGAAATCACATTGATACAGTCTATTGACAGAAAGGGAGAGATGATGGATGAGTAACTTGGGTATCACAGACCAAGAACATAGACAGCTACCCTGTTGTGTTAGTTGAGTTGTCTGAACTTGTATGGGTTAAATGTCACAACACACACGGGTCAAAAGATTGATAGAACATTTAGAACTTAATGGTCAGAAAATATTATGCATACCTGGGAAGAGAGATGGGGAAAAGACTTACTCTGGTCCTGACTAATAACTTCCTATTTAGTAACCGCAGGCTCAGAAACTTCCTTCTATGAGTTCATCTGTGTCGCTGACTTCCATTACTGATTCTTGAATGGATTGAGCAAGCATCGCTACTTGATCCAGAATAAGTGTGACTTCTAATCCGTGCATTCTTTTATTGTGTATCAGTGGAGTTGCTACTTTAAAAAGGAAATAAAAAACTGATCTTCCCTTCTTTTCTCCCTCATCCTACAGCAATTATTACCTGTCTAAAAATTAAACCAAAGGAAGTTTCTCTAAAGCTTTTACTTGCTTTTCAAAGTTATTCTATTATTATGTCTTTAAAGTGAAAATTCAACTTGAGTAGAAGTACAGCTTGGAACTTGCCATCATTTTACCTGCTAGTCCTGGGGTAATTGTAGGGATGGGTTAAGAGATTTGTATGTAGACATAGATGGCATTTCTTTGCTGTTCCTTGTATGCTTTCTTCTAGAATGGGGTAGAAAGGGAGGAAGAAGAGAGAAACTCTCATTGCTTATGACTTGTTTGTTTGTTTAATGTCTAGTTTAATGCATCAGGCTGTGGAAATATGAAGTTCTGCATTAGGAACCCTTCAAACTGTGATCCTGAGAGTGCTTCCTGTTTTTTTCTATCCTTCCAACAAGAGAAGAGTTCAGTATTTATTGAAATGAGTGGTCCAAGTGAAGGATATTTAGCATTTGCATTGTCCCATGACCAGTGGATGGTGAGTGTCCTATTCTACTACTTCAGTTGCTTTTGTGATCTTAGTAAAGTTTGAATGGTACTCTAGCAAAACATGCATATGGAAAACTGAAATGCTGCTAGATGTCACACAAAGTAACTTCTCTCCCATAGTGCTGAAGCACAGGTTGCCTTTTATAGGTGGATATTCAGTTTTAGCTCAGGACTGACTATTTGGAGTAGAATTTCCCTGTGGACATCTGTCTTAGCAGAATCCAACCTGTCTGATTGCATGGTAGCTGACTGGAATTCCTGGTTAGATCAGTCTTTCTTTGTTACCTAGCCAAAACCCCTCACCTGTCAGAAGCTGAGTTGCTATGCTTTCTGAAAACCATTTGCATTTCATCATTGTTTGTACAGGAGTGACTCCATTCAATCTTAAAAAGTGTTTAGAGATCCTTTTTTCTAATTGGTGTTAAAGTGAAGGGACGATGCTGTTGACAAATGCATAATCCGTAAACTAACTGTTGCACAAAGGAGGTGATGTTTATATTCATGTCCCTACTGCAAGAACACTTGGTTCTTAACAATACTTTGTCTTCACAGCTGTGAAGAAAACCAACTTTTAACTGAAGAGGGTTTTTAAATAACTTCAGCATCTATCTCTGTCTTGTCTGGTTAATTTAGTAAATTCTAAATAATTAAAGAAACTTCTGATAGTATGGTTGTTACCCTGGGAGAGGGGGGAGTGTAAATCATAATGTGTCAACTGTTTGACTTAATGTGGTTCCTCTGTAATACTGAAGTGTTTGAAAGCTGGGAAATAATAGCTTGACAGCTAGAGAAACTTGTCTCAGCTCTTGTTGCATATATTAAATCAAAGAGCTTTTGGAGACTGCCAGTAGTGGTTTTTATTGGGCTATAAATACCTTTTTCTTTTAAACTCTCCAGGGTGGTGATGATGCATATCTGTGTGTTAATGAGGACCACCGTGTTCATGTAAGCCCTGCCTATCTGAAGGGGCGAAGTCGTCCTGTTTTGGATTCAGAGGTACGTCTGAAAACACCTAAGACACTTACACAAATGTAGGTTTGAAGTAATGAATGGTATGCTGCCGCTTTGTGCTTTGATTTTGCACAGCAGCTGTAAATAGTGAGGTGGATCCATAATTCTTTAAGGTGAGATTGGTTGGACTCTTACTTCCTAGTAAATGTTACCTTTGGAAGTCTAAACTTAATTTTTAAAAACAGGTCATGTGGTGGGAGCTTACTCTATTGAGGAACTTTGTGCCTGTTGTTACTCTGTCCCTTTGCTAGGGCTGCAGTTGCAATCAACGTATCTTGGGTTAAAGGTTGGAAGGGAAGGGGAGATTGTTGTTATGAGCTGGAAAAATTGGTGGTAATAAGTCCAACCCTTATGTTGCTCTGTTGACTTACTGACACACCTTCTAAGTTGGTATGCAAGAGATTTTTATCCGCCCCGAGATTGTTGTTATGAGCTGGGAAAAATTGTGGTAATAAGTCCAACCCTTATGTTGCTCTGTTGACTTACTGACACACCTTCGTTGGTATGCAAGAGATTTTTATCCGCCCCCCCCATCATTGCTGGTGTTTCTTTGTGCACCAGTGACACTCTTGTCTTTTGCACGGTTACTTTTAAGCCAATTACTCTGCCAGTCTGAAAAGACTGGGTATTAAATGTCTCCTGTTTCACAGAATGCCCTTGAAGATGTGTCATGGAGGCTTGTGGATGGTGTTCTTCAATGTTCTTTCAGAAGGAGTATTCGTCTTCCTGCTTATAAAGGGAGATTTAATCTGGATGCCAGTTACTACATCTTTCTGGCAGATGGGGAAGCTAGTGAAGGTAAACTTGACTTGCATGTGGTTGCTTTTCTTTGAACGGTTCTAAATGAGTTAGTAACCCTTATGTAAGACATGGCTTAGCTGAGAATTAGTATCTGAACTAAGGTTTCCAAGTTTGAGGCATCTTAGTCTAGTCATCTTTACTGCCTCTCCAGACCATGGGTTTGCTTTTGGAAGTTATAGTCAACTTACTCATGTATGTGTGTTGTATGCCCACTTGATGCTAGGAACTGTTAGCTTCTTGAGAGCTGGCTGCATCTTTTTGAAATGGAGACTAACATCGAAAGGAATTATTCTTCACATCTTGTGTGTGTAGTGGAGAAAGCTATTTTCTGTAGAAGGGTAAGTTGGTTCTTGTACATAAAGTATGCAAGACAGATGACATCTTAGGTTCTTACCATATTGTGTGTCAGAAATTTAGTTTGTATGATTATGCTCAGGGGTCACAACAGGGCTTGCAGTCATAAATAGGGAGTGGGCGCACTTACAAGTGCAGTGGCTTTCATCAGCCATAAACAAACTACTTTGTCGCTGCTTAGGTGGACTAATACACAAACATCGTCGTCAGCCTCTGATCACCAATGGAATATACAATGTCACAGGCCTTCCTCATGATATTGGAGGTTCCAGGTCCCCACGACTTATCAAGGCTCATGGTAAGCTGCAACTTCTAGTTTTGTTTTCCAGTTCTAGACTTGCTGAGACTGGAGAGTTAGATTTTCCTCATTATTGTAGAGTAGGTATTTCCTCTTGTCTTTCTGGTGCTCATGTTATATATACTGTTGGCTAGCAAGATCCGAGACCATGAAGGCAGAGTAAAGTTATGAATAATTTTTCATTTCAAGAACAGCATTGTTAGATTCTTTTTACCCAGAAAAATGAACCTGCATTTGCATTTTCTCCTAAATTTATAATTAGGACTTGTTTCTGTTTACCTCTTTCTCTCTGGTTTAATGTGTTCTAGTTGCATTATTGGTTTAATTCTATTTGAAATGAGAAACTCCTCAACTGACAGTCCAGACCCATTGAAGTTAATGAGAATTTTTTGTCTTACGGTACTGGATTTTAAAGCAGGCCCATGAGAGAACTATAACTCATTCTTTGTCAAACAAATTGAAAGAAATGTCACCTTTCATTCTCTGACGTCTAAGTTGGTGACAGAACAGCATCTCTCACCAGTATGTACTGACTGTACTGGCGTATATGAAATGTGCGGTAGCCAGAGCTGCTCTGTCATGCTGTGCGGGCATAGTATGATTATCTTTTATATGGATGTTTCTGTCCTCTAGCCAGATAAATGCTATAAAGCTGTAGTCTGAACCAGCTGATTAAAACTTAGCACTAGTAAATTCTGACCATATGCGTATGGACTAAACTATTACACAGTCTTTGAAGCTGTATTCATATGCAGCTAAATTACTCGTGTTTACCTTGTATTATTTTTCAATTTTCAGGAGCGCTAATGTTTGTTGCTTGGATTACCACAGTTAGTATTGGTGTTCTTGTTGCACGATTCTTCAAACCTGTCTGGTCTCATTCATTCCTGTTTGGAAAGGAGATGTGGTTTCAGGTGGGCAAAATCTCCCCATATCTCCAGCTGTGTTTTCTAGCTTTATTGTAAACAGAATTATAAACCTACTAGATCCAAGAAAGAGGAGATTAAACTTAGTGTGATTTTTGTCTTTCTTTAATCTTATAAAATGGAACAATTACAAATCAGAAGTTCACCTACTTTACTAGTAAAAGCAAAGTCTAAAGAGGAGACTAAGAACATCTTTAACTGTAGATCTGTTAAATGTATTTTAATGGCGTATTAAGAAAGCTGTAGAGTTTCTAAAAGCAAACTTAACTTTTCTAGGTACATCGTATGCTTATGTTGACCACAGTCACGCTTACAAGCATTTCTTTTGTGTTGCCTTTTATATACCGAGGAGGTTGGAGCCAAGTAAGTGTGTGCTTTTGTTTTATTTGTTAACTCAAATGTAAAGGTTGGACCAAATGAAGGAGAACGAGGTCCACTGGCGACTAACATGTTACAGCTATTGCTGAGGAAATTGCTGTGAAAGCTGTCCTTAAGTAGGCTGATTTCAAATCCTAGCAACACCGAAGAACAACGTTGCCTCCTTTAATTACAATTGAAAAACTTCAGTACTTTCCTTCCTTCCTCGTTCTCTCAAATAAAGTCCTTGCTCACAGTTTCTTTATGTACTAAATCCGTCTTCTTCCCATTTCCTTAGAGAACTTGAACTTGGGAGGGGGGTCAGGATGGGACGGCTGACATACTGATGTGGTAAAACTGCTGGGAATAAGTGTTGTTATGAACTTGGACTTCAGTAACTGTATCCAATGACTAAGCTTAGTCTGGAACATTAGATAGAGATTGTATACTTGTTGCTGTCACCTGTATAATATTTGGTGCAAGGTGATATCAGAAATTGGAAAGTCTAGAGAGTATCTGAATTAAAGGTGGGAGAAGAATGTGGTCACAGGTATGAGCTAGGGAAATTGAATAAAATGTTTTAGGGTTAAGATTAGAACAGATAGGGTGAGGAGATACTAGTGCTGGGAGGAGTTACGAAATAGGCATCTCCTGAAGACACAGGATTGAGGATGAAGGGCTTGGAGTATAGCTTCTACATACTGCTCTCTGCTCTTCAGCTGGTAGAATTTCTCAATACAGCAAAAGGTGGGACAAACCCTGGGCAGGCTTACCAGTGTCTCATGCTGCCAAGGAGAACCATCTCCATCCAGCTGCAGGGCAGCTTACTGTGTCATGTTGTCTCTGCCAGTCTAAACACAGTGCTGCTCCACCATTGTAACTAATACAAGCATAAATATCAACTTCTTGGTTTTTTCCCTATATCTTTATATAGATATGATGTTAAAGAAAAATGTCCTGTGTTTAGCAAGCAGGTTTTCATCCCTATCTCGGCTGTACCGTGATGGCTCTGACAATCTTTCAAGCACTTATGGCAGGTTTCAGACCATCTCGTCATGCACCAAGGTACTCACAGCTAACTCATTAAGTTACAGCCACAGGAATTAAATATGCCTGTTTCTTTACAAATTCTTATTATTTTGAAAAGATATCTTTAAAGCAAGTAACAATGTTCTTTGATTAACATCCCCTCCCAACTATGTAGTCAATAAAATACTTTTCATTGTTTTGTAGGAGGCAATTGTTTAACTGGTTTCACTGGAGTACTGGTACAACAGCTAGAATATTAGCTGGTGAGTAGGAGTAACACTTGTTACTCCCTTTTAAGTGATTTAAAGGAACTTTGTTCATTGTCTGGGCTGTTGCTCATGTAAAACATCTATGGGCATCCAGTCCAGGAGCATCTCTAAAGATTGTTTTTCTTGCTGGCCATCTTCTGTGTGAGTTTTAAGTGGCCATCAGGTACAGCTTTAGGGAGAAAAAGTGACTATGTAAAACCAAAGAGATTACAGACAAATCTGAAAGATCTATGTAATGAGGACTTGTTGTATCTTGAGTAATTTATTTTTGTCTTGGAAGATTTGAGGATGGTGTTCTTACAGTAATATAGTTCAATGTTACTTAATGGGGGAGGGGAAACTCGCAGAACCAGAAGCTGGGCTTAATTCTATTAATAGTGATGAGTTTCCACAGGCAGCTTAAGCACAAATGTTGCGGTGACTGTGGTCTTGTTGGTAGTCACAAATGCTAGTGTTTGTGACTAGGATGTGATAGGGCACTGAGCAGGATGAAGGCCATTTTGGCCTTCTCCTTTCCTCCCTGCATTCCCCCTCACACTGCCAAAAAAAAAAAAAAGCTTTTAGGTGCATGGACTCCTCTAACCTTGTTCCCCAAGCAGTTGTAGGCAGTTCATGGGAAATCTATTGCCAAAGGTGTTGAGAGCATATTTTAATTACCCTGACACAGCACTCAGTGTCTTTTTATCTTGTTTTTACTGACTAGTGGTGACTATGTTCTTGGGAATGGATCTACCAGCACTTGACCTACCAGACCCATGGGACACCTATACAATGATTGGTTTTGTAGCTTGGCATGTCGGTATTGATGTTCTTCTGGAAATACACAGCTACTGTCTCGTACGTAAAGGTACAAACCCTGTACAATTCCTGTTGTTACCTTGATTGCTGAGGATTGTGCAAGAAATGTAACAGAGTGGATTGAATTTCAGGAGGTGTTCTTTGGCCTCTAACTTGGAAGCTGAAAGGGAGTAACTCTCACCTAATGGTGTCATATCTTCTGTACAAACTAATAAGGGAGCAAACCAATTTTCAAGACCAAAGCATTCTAGAAAAATTGTTTTTGTGCAATTTTAAATAGTAGCCTCTTGTTTCTCAAACCATAGTTCGTAGGGGCAGACTGAAATACGTATTTTCCAAGAATATGTCACTGTTTGTCATGATTTTGATCCCAGCTGGGTAGGTAAAGTCCAGGTGAATTAATGCAGATTTAATCTGTATTTTATTGTGACAAATTGCTGGTATGAATGGCTGTTATTGCATGAGCAAAATGATCAGAAACTTAGAATCATAGAATATCATAAAGTGGGTCACTCATTCATAGAATCATTAAGGTTGGAAAAGACGTCTAAGATCATCGAGTCCAACCGTCGACCCAACACCACCATGCCCACTAAACCACGTCCCTAAGTGCCTCATCTACTCGTCTTTTAAATACCTCCAGGGATGGGGACTCCACCACTTCCCTGGGCAGCCTGTTCCAATGTTTAACCACTCTTTCAGTAAAGAAATTTTTCCTCACATCCAATCTAAACCTCCCCTGGGGCAACTTGAGGCCGTTTCCTCTCGTCCTATCGCTTGTTACTTGGGAGAAGAGACCGACCCCCACCTCGCTACAACCTCCTTGCAGGTAGTTGTAGAGCACGATGAGGTCTCCCCTCAGCCTCCTCTTCTCCAGGCTAAACA
>NW_008794451.1:257013-341387 GCF_000699145.1 Aptenodytes forsteri
CACCCCCAGGTCCTTTTCTGCTGGGCAGCTTTCCAGCCACTCTTCCCCAAGCCTGTAGCGCTGCATGGGGTTGTTGTGGCCGAAGTGCAGGACCCGGCACTTGGCCTTGTTGAACCTCATACAGTTGGTCTGGGCCCATCGATCCAGCCTGTCCAGGTCCCTCTGCAGAGCCTTCCTACCCTCGAGCAGATCAACACTCCCGCCCAACTTGGTGTCGTCTGCAAACTGACTGAGGGTGCACTCAATCCCCTCATCCAGATCATTGATAAAGATATTGAACAAGGCCAGCCCCAGTACTGAGCCCTGGGGAACACCACTCGTGACCGGCCGCCAACTGGATGTAACTCCATTCACCACAACGAGCACAAATGCTTGCAATTGTGAATGAACAGGGGAATGAAGGTGAAATCCTGACTCCAATATGTCTAGTGAAGAGACTGGTAGTAACTTCATTGGAAATTCTTAGCTTTGCTGGCTGATGTCACTGAGAGGAGATGACTGTGCACATGTAAACGACCTGTATCTAAGGCAGAGATGAGACATCTGCAGAATTGAAGCAGCATGATTAGTTAAGAGGCTGTGTAAGGTGGCACATGGAGAAGGAGTGATTATGAAAGATGTGCCTTTAAACTTTAATTGCAATAATTACTTCCTAGAACTAGAGAAATGAATCTGAAATCTTTGAACAATGAATGTTCTCGTGTTGGCTAATGGAAAACACTTCTTAATAAAATCTAGTTATCTTAAAATGAAAAGGAGAAGGTTTTAGATCAAACAAATGTTTTGTTCAGCTAAAACTCAGTGTTTTGATGATTCCAGCAAAAAAGACAAAATGTTTTGCCACTTCAATGTCCAGAAGTTACTTTTTGTAGGTCAGCTCCAGAATAATTTTTCACTTGTGCTGTAAGCATGATAGTACAGGTCATGAAATGTTAAATGAGACTTCCAAGTGCTTTTCAAATTTGATGCTGTATAAGACTTAGTTACTTAGTCACAGGATCAAGAATTCTGCAGTATAAAAATGAAAAACCCCCTTACTCTTAAAAGCAGACAACTTTTTTTTCTTCCCACTAACAGTTGAAGTGATAGAGGATGACAGAGTACAAATACTGCAGTCACTCACATCTGCAGAAGCAGAGGTAAGTCACAATTTTGTAAATAACTGCTATGAGATGGGATGATTCTTTGTTTAAACCAATAAAAAGACTGACACTTCTATGGCTTTTCTTCCCCTTCTCTTGCAGGGTCGTCTGTTTAAACAGATTGTGTTAACCATCTACATCTGTGGAAATGTAGTATTCCTCATTGCCTTCCTGGCAGCAATCAGCCAAATATGAAATAAGTCACTGAGAGTTTTGTGATGAAATATTGTGCAGTTGAAAAACCTGCAAGGAATGCTTTCTATTACAACTTTGCCCTCAGCACCTCCCTGAAGATGTAATTGAAGAATAATAGCACACGTGCATCATGCTCGGCGTTAGGGAGAACTTGAATTCAAATCTGTAGAAGGATGTTGCAGTCCTGCAAAAGCTGTCTTCTGATGGGACTTTTAATGGGAGTCTTTGCCTGAGTAAGGAAAGAAGTTTCTATTTTTTAAGTGCAGTAATTAACTTGATTGAAGCTTATAGGTTAAGAAGACTGAGAAGATGTGCTGAAAATGCTGTTTTGATAGTAAGTTCTCTAAACCTTTTGTGAATATTATTGGGAAAACCGGAAAGATTGATCCGGAATCTTATATCTGTTCACTTTACTGTGTTCTAATGGCATGTGATGTTACAACTTCCTGCTCATGACAGTTTTGTGCATTAAAAAACAACTTGGCCAAAAACTGTCACAAATGCAGGTTGATGCATGAGTTAAATGCTGTTGTCTATCTTTGCAGTTAAATGCAAAAAATATTCTCTCTGCTCTAAGAGCAGTACACTTACACAACAAGCATATGGGTTTGGGAACTTCAGTCCTTTAGTAAAACCGCCATTTGCCTCACGCAAAATACTGTTCTGTCCTGTCCCCCTCAGTGCTTCTAAACCATAAAGAGAAAACGTGTTTGCAATATAAGTGCATTAAAACCAGTTGTACTTACCTAAAACTCAAATGGGAAGAACTTATCTGTGTGTTTGGATTTCTGTGTTTTGCTGTCTTTTGGTTGCTTGTGGTTTCTGAATTACTTTTCTGTGTGAATAAGATGGTTTTATGCCACTTGATGCTTAAATGGAAGTGAAAATATTTGCTCAGGAATGTTGCAGTTGTATTTGCACTGCCGGATGAAATGTAGATTAGGAGTTGGTTTGACTTCAGGAAAAGCAGCTTCTGTTAATGTTAAGTGAGAGTCCTTTGAGCTGGCATATCTAGGAGACAGAACTGTCTTTATAAGAATATGGGAGGGCATTTTTTTAGTCAACAAAAGATTTATATAAGTATATGAACTAGGTACAGGGAATGGAAAGAGACTATATTGTTTAACTTTTTTGGTTCATGGTTTGCCTAAGTATGGAAGGATACTCTTGAAATGGCATCTCCGAAATGAACCCTTAATATGCCATGCAGTACAGTGCTTTGCATTTGTGTTTTGCAGCTCTGAACAGTTTGCTTCCACACTTCATTTTTGATACTGGAAATTATCAATTTTTAGTTGTAACACTTCAAAATATATCTTCAGCCTAGGGCTACTAAGCTAGCTGGGAATAAAGGTGTTGGAGTATTAGATAGAATAGTAAATAGTGAGGCCTGGCTTGTAGACTGTTATAGCAACATCTCTCTACTACCTGATGGCCAGCTCTAAAATACTCGTACATGTGGGTCAGGTAGTGGTTCTCTCCGTTTACTACAGCTGTCTATTTCTGTCTCTTCCTCCATCTCCCCAAATCCACAGTGCAGCCTGTTGCAGGGACAAGTCATATTCAGAAAGCTACAAGCTTGTAATTAGTGGTCGTCTTTTTTGCTGCTCAAGTAACTGGTTTAGCCATAAGAGCATTTATAGAGCTGGGATTAATCCCTTTGTCAGTGGCAGCAGCAGAATGCAAGTGACTGTAAGTTGAATCATCCCCTTTCCTCCTGGAAGCTGGAAAAGTCATGTGCAGGTTGGGAAAGGGGGACTATGAAGAAATATGGCAAAACCTAGGCTGAAGGGCAAGAAGTATATGGCTAATTGGGGTTTTTAGAGAGCTCTGATCTCAAAAGCCTGGGAATCACAGGCCCATCTAGTGCTAACGTTTTGGGGGACTCTTTCATATACCATGAGTTTATAGAAGAAAATCTCTCAACCTAGGCACAATTGATGGCTTTTTAAATTAAAGTCAATGCCAGATTCTTTCTGTAATACAATAGCGATACTGTGTGTTTGTTTCATTTGCATGTGACGATGAACACAGGGTTTTTAAAACATGAATGTAAATATCTTAATAAAAGTTCTTGTCTCTTTTAGTAAGGTGAAAACACTATCAAATAGAAACTAGAAAAGAATACTCTTGCATAGCAGCCAAATGGATTGTCTGTTTTCTTTGTAGATGTTTTATAAATTAAAGCTATCTAAATGCTTCCTGGAGAAATTTATTGAAATTGAATGTTAAAATATTTTCTCTTTGCAATGCAGAGTTACTTTTCCTCAAGAAGAAGAAAAATCCTTGTTCCACATCTAATACAGCTTTAAAGATGGCAAAATTGTCAGTTGCTCTTTGGATAACTTGTTCCTTCCCAGTGCTAGCAATATTGCATAGTTTCTTATGTGAGGCCTTATGTGCAGTTTTATAACTTATTTGATGGAAAGACTTGTGAAATTTGTGCAATGTTTGTTCACACCATCACCCCTGCCCTCTTCCTGCATGACTTGTAAGAGGAAGCAATGTGTCATTGTATTCTAGTGACTTCCAAAATTTCTGGTATATTCCTTTGAAAAAAAGAAGAAAAAACTCTATGGAAGTGTTTGATATTAGCAGGAAAATAGGTGATAAGCAGTTTGGTTCTAGAAGCACTGGTGGCTGCTGTATATTTTTTTTTTTTTCTTGAATGATAAAATATTGTATAGAAGAAAATTCCCATTGCTTTGCTTCATAAAGGAATCCCACTGAAGTCAAGAAATTCCCATTGTTTTGCTTCATAAAGGAATCCCACTGAAGTCAGGAAAACTTCACAAGAAGAGATCGAGAAGGTTTCAGTGTTCTTCAGATTAAACTTGTGATGACAAATCAACATTAGCATATTTCTTTTTGGGTTCTTCTAGACAGGCAAATGCTCCCAGTCAAGTAGAAACTTGTGATCAGTCTCACAACAAGTAGTTTACTGTTTTGATTGAGTTGTTAGGTGCAGCCTCCAAATACTGGTCATCTGCTCTTGACTTAACTACAAACCATGTTTCTTGCATATGTTTTGA
Organism: Aptenodytes forsteri; assembly: GCF_000699145.1. Lineage (NCBI taxonomy): Eukaryota > Metazoa > Chordata > Aves > Sphenisciformes > Spheniscidae > Aptenodytes > Aptenodytes forsteri. The sequence goes on from NW_008794451.1 coordinate 261,383, forward strand.
ATGAAAACTAACTCATGCAAATAGCTCAAATGCAATGGAATTCACTGCTACTTTTGCTTTACTTGAAATAATTTTTTTGCTAGCTGACACGCAGGCTGCAGAATGAACTAAGAAAAGGTGTGCTTTGTTTCTCTTCCTTACGCTGAACGCTACACTGTTTTCTGTTTTGTCAAAAATCACAAGATGGGGAGACTTCATATTCAGTGTAATCATGCCCGTGTTTTTCCCTTACCCGGCTTTGGGAAGGCTAGAGATTGCCTGCCTTTTGTTTCCCATCACGGTTTGTAACACTACGTGGCGCTCTTGCTCAAATAACAGCATTTTTATTTCACTTGCTTTCTTTAATCTGTCAGTGAGAGGGAGGCATGTAAAGGACGTCCAAAACAGGAAGTGTTCCTAGATGAGCTAATAAAAAAAATTTCTCAAGCTTTGTTAAGAAACTCGATCTTTAAATTCAAGCCATTTCATACAGATAGACATTATGGAATGGGTGTTTACTTGATGTCTATGCTTAAGCTTTTGTTTGAACGGTTACGGCCTGTTTTCTTTTGTCATGTGTCTAAACTGTGCTCTATGTGGGTACATGCCTTTCCAAACAACTTAAGATGAATGGCAATCATCGAGGAAAAAACTGCAATCTTCTGCATTTCAATGCAGAAGTTAATATCTCGGTGATTTTAGACCTTCAGTGCAGGCTGAAGTAAGAAAGACTCCAAGTGAATAGAAGGCTAAGAGGGATGATCTAGTAATTCTGAGAAATTCTTTGTTCACATCAGTCTGATCCCAGCTTCTCTAAGGGGTATGTGTGAAGGGGGCAGCTGTTGCATTCACTTACCTGAGGGAGTGGCACAGCAGAATCGGCACAGGACAAGTGCTTCAGAACATGCTTGGTACCATCTGTTTTAGCTCATACGTGAGCTAATTCAACCACTGTATAGCTTCTGCTGGTCTTCCTTGCGTTGTGCAAAAGTGACTTTACATATTGCAAACCACAAAAGCTGAACATCTGTGTCACACGGAACCAGGTATCTATGATAGGCTGGACAAATGATACTGCACTAAGAGGGACTCCAGCTTTGGCTTTGTTTCAGAGAGACTTTTGTCTTGCTGGACCCTAGAAATCGTTTGGCTTTAATGATGAATTGGAATTTTGCATGGCATCTGTACTGATGTGAGGGGAAAAAAAAAAGATTTGCCGCCTTATAATTCTGTTCTTGTTGATACGGGATGTGGGAAAGCTCTGGGCTGCAGCACTCATGATGAACATCCCTGCTTCCCAGAAGCACACAGCTCTTGAATGCTCCATTTTGTGTCTCTGTTCCTCTAGATTAATGATGTGATATCCATGCTGCTACATAGCTAGTGTATTAGTGTGGGACAGTTCAGACTCATCTGGCACAAACAGAATAGTTTTAATATATGTGACATCAGAACTGCCACATGGCAAAGCAGAGATCTGCTGAGCCCGGTATTGTCTCCAGAAGTGGTAGTAATGAGTGCTTAGAGCAAGAGACGTAACAAGACTGCAGTGGTATTTTCTCTTTCCAGCAAGATCTGCTTGCTACTTGCCAAAATCTGTGCAAGGTTGTCCTAAACTAGAAACTGCAGCTGGACCATGAATTTTTGTAGTGATTGAATTTTATCTATGAAGTATGCAATGAATTAATAAAAAAAAAAATCTGTTAATGTTTTTCCCTCCCATTTAATTAGTCAGCATGAGAAAGTGCTGCTTGTTTTTGTTTTAAGCCTGCTTCTTGATGCCATTGTTTAATGACCTGTATTTTGTTTTTTACCTTCCTGCCTTTATCACAGTTCTCTAGGCCTCTCATGTCTGTGCCTGTCTTTTCCCCTGTATGACTGCTGCTGTGTTTAGCCATTTTGCACTTCTGATAATCTTCATTACCCTTCTCTATTTGTCTCTTCAGAGATGGGGTGACCAAACTCTACTCAAGTTGTAAATATGAAGTGCTATGCCACAGTTGTATTTTGATTTGTTTTCCATGCCTTCCCTAGTGAGTCCTAAAGCTCTCTTCATTTTCATGGCTTCTGAGCATGGAGTTGATATTTTCAGAGGACTATCTAAAATAATGCCAAGGTGTTTTACTTCCTAGCCAAGAGGTTCATAACACCAACTTAACAGCTATTTCTCGTGCTGTGTGTGGTTAGGGTTATTTCTATTTTTTTACATTACTTTTCATGTATTGGTAGTGAATTTCACCTGTAGATTTACTATGCATTCCCTATTGTGAAGTCTCTTTTTAGTCCTTTGTCTCTTAAACTATGATTAATACTACATTGGCAGCAGCATTTTTGCCCCCTTTTCCAGATCATTTAAGTTTAATAGCATGGAGTATTGGGGAAGGCAGGGGATGAGTGTCCATAGCAATCTGCCCCTGTTACAAAAACTGCTCATGACTACTTCATATCATTCTCCTACTTTCTCACTTTTTGGTGTATCCTGTTAAGAACCTTCGAGAAGATGAAAAAAAAAAAAAAAAAAAAAAAAAAAAAAAAGTTGAAGGTAGCTCCCTCTGCTGCTCTCAGAACCAACAAATAACGGAAGAAACGTAAGGGGGAAAAACCCACTATAAAAAAACAAACAAAAGACCCATGATAAGACATAGAGAAAGTGTAATATAGTTAAATTTATTTGTTTTTATCTACTATTCCAGTCTCCAGGTAACCATCTCTGACAAGTCCTAGAATTTGAGATTATTACCCACTTCAGACTGGGAGCCACCCAGTGTTTAGAGGCTACAAGTCAGCTGATTACTACCATCGTGCCTCAGTATGAGGTAGTAGCTTCAGTTTCCTGCTTTGAAATGAGGAAGACCAGCAAAAAAGTTAAGGGTTTTTTGCTGGTGCATAATTTGAGTCAGCTATACTAGAATAACACAACCTGAGCTTTATCTGTTTAGTGATTCAAACTAAGCTAAGACCTAGCAAAATAAAGCTATCATACTGATTTGAATATAAGGATGTAGTGCTGCGAGGCACTTTTTCCCTGCAAGAACTATGTGCTGGAAAAATCTGACTTGTGATTTTTTTCTAGGTGTAATTGTACTTTATGGCTGCTTTAAGGGCCCTTGGCTCCTCCCTCATGCGGAAAGAATTAACCTGTTCCTTGGTGGGAGGCTTAGACCTTGCTGGAGAGCTGTGCCCAGCAGTGGCTGCACCTGTAACAGACCTTCTGTTGCAGCTGCGGGACAAGACATTGGCAACTCAGTATTTCTGATGGGAGGCTTGCATTAATTTTAGCTCCCTGGCTAACTGAAACCTGTATACTAAGCAGTATTTTTTTTTTTTGATGGACAGGCACTGCCTGTCTGGCAACCAGTTTCCTGAAAAAGCAGGGCTTTCCGAGCAAGCTAGGAGGTGAAAGCTTGCTTGGGATGTCAGGCTGTTCATAGTGTTAGGCACAGGATTGATCTGTGAGGTTATGGGTGGGCAGCATGTATGTGGCATGGGGAAGGGAGCAGGGTCTGAGAATGACTATACTGTCATACATAAAATAGAAGGGTGGGTGGACTGCGGAGCTCTAGAAGGTAGCTAAATATTTAAATGCTGACTTTACTTTTTTTGGTTTGTTTTGCTGTCACTTAAAAAGGAATGCTTTAAACTTTGGCCGAGGTGGTATGCTTGAAAACCAGCTTTTATATTTACATTTCTTCCTGCTCCTATCTCTTATGTTTAGTTTTTCAATAACCAATGCTTTTACCAGAAAAATGCTGGGACGGCATTTTCAATCAAAATCAGGTAGATTGGCACACTTTGAAGTGAAAAAATGTCCTGTGAAGATCCGTGGAGATGGGTGTTTATCTGCTCTGTATATATAGCAACACCATATTCCTGATTGTGGGAACAGGTACGCACGTGTCTTCATACTTGGATATACACTGCATTTATGGTCTTAGGTAACTTTCCACTACTTTCAGCAAAATCCAGGATATGATTTGTGTGTATGTGGCAGTTGGTCAAATCTAAAAGTCTGTTAAAGTCCATTGGATTATGCAGAGGGCAAAATAACCCACATGCATAAAACGGAGGAGCAAAACAAGCATTATGATCCAAAAAACGTTAGTTGAAGAAACTCTTCTTAGCTTTATTCTGTTTTGAGTAGCAAATTCTACTTCCATGTCATTACAGCTGTTAAATCACCTTTTTCCCCAGCTTTGCCATTCTCATCCTCAGAGCTGAAAAAAGAAAACAAAGCCGTTGCATTTCAAGACTAACTTTCTATTTCTGATGCTAAATATCCTTATTTAGAAAAATGAAGAATACACGTACCTCCGGTGGTTAATCCAGCAGAATAAGCATTGTTTTAGTGTTATAAAAAGAAATCAGTAGAAGGCATTAGTTCTGGTAATTTTGCAATAAAGCGAGTACATTAAGAAATTACTCCATTATCACTATTTGAAAATTAGCACAGCTCTTTTCCAACTGTTTTGTTTCTGTTACCTTCACTAATGCGTTGCAGACAGATGGTATTGTCCTTGACTAGATGCTGACAGATTAAAAGGATGCATGAATAATTAAACAAACTCTTTGTTTAAACTAAACTCCTCAGTGGGAGCTATAACTGTTTGGAAGCCTTTTTCTTTTGTGTTGATGTTCACAGAAAACTTTCCTTTCTTCCTGGTGTAGTGAGTCAGAGTGGGATTTAGTCATGTTCCTGATTTGAGTCTGATGGAGTAACAGTATCTGTATAAACATCGGTATGGCTATTGTCTGTAACTGGGTATAATGTGGGTTAGTTTGAAAGTGACAGTGCAGGGCAGATGATTAAATGTTAAAGTTATTTTTAGAACAGCAATACAATGCTGCTGTTTGATATGTAAGAGCCTCCCACCACCGTGTAGTTGATCTGAGAATGCAGTGGGAATAATCTCCAGCCCTCTGACCTGTTAGTTTGAAGAGTCACCCAAAATAGCATGTCTCGTTCCTCCATCCTGTATATAACTCTGTACTGAGAGACAGGGCGTCAAAGCAGCTGTTTACTTGATTTATGCATGTCAGCAAATGTCCAACTCGAGTTATGTTTTGAATGCTGAAGTTGTTGCAAATCATAGAAGCATCTGAGTGTAACTTTATATTATAGGGCCACTGATGTTAAGCTTAGCTCTTACAAAGACCCTGTGTACTGTTTGCAGACCAAGGAATTCTGAAGGATTCAAGTCCTGGTTGTGGTTTCAGAGAACAATCAGTCTGATGCTTCACTTATAGCCAACAGTCCATTTTTGTCTTGCTCTATGCGTTACAGAAACAGATGGCATGCATGAATATTTCTCTATTAAAGTTTTGTAGTACGTTACTTTCTTCAACGCAAATGGAGCTAAGTCCCTGCTGTGTTTTTTGAAGGTTGCACAGCTTCCAGTGGTAAGGAAAAAAATTAGCTCATCTAGACTACCTGCCAAAAGCCTTGGACCTTCATGTCCCATGAGAGCCTGTTCCACACTGTCAGTAGGTTTTACTGCCTATTCAGCTTCAGTTTTTCCTTTCCTTATTCATTCCATTATGTCTAGCCTTTGTTCCCCCCCAAGGACTTTTAATTTCCCTAATGAGTATTGAATCTTCAAAACGTTTGCACGCTAATTCATTTGACTGAAATTTAAAGAAGAAAATAAGCTCTAATAATGAGAAACACTGGTGTCCAAATTATAGCATTGTCATCCTTCTCTCTGTATGGTTTTTCTGAGGGCACGTGCTTTGAGATGTTGGTTCCCCACCAAGCTCATGGGGAAAGGAACATTGCTCCTATATGGAAAACGGTATGTCCTACATGTCTGTCAGTTTGGGGGCATGCTGATATTTCTCTATATAGATGGGCACATGGAACAATTCCTCTGCCTCCTAGTTGTCCTTGGCCATCGCTAATTTTTTCAGTAACTTGCTCTGAAGGTTCATTTCTTCCCAAAGCAAGATTGTTACGTAAAGGACGGTCTCCCTGGTCTGTCCTGTGCTTCCTTGCTTCCCATTCTCTTTCAGAGAGTCCTCAGTGCCTGTTTAATGTTCAAATACTGCAATTGCCTCCCAAAGCTTTCATTTCAGAGAGGATTATTTTTTCAGTTGTATGGTTTGTTGTTTTAGTAATGAATGATGAGGTACCAAAAATAGTTTTGACTCCTCTTTTCACTGGTGGTGTTCAGCGTGAACCTGCTAGGCTGGACATCAGTGGCTGCTTTGAAAACAATTTATTTCTCTAAGAAACAGCTCTGTGTAATGCATTGTTCTAGATTTAAGAGGCCTTCCTGGTTTTGTTTCCTTTTTAGAAGTTGCAGTAGGATTACAGGACTGCTTGGGAAAAATTGAGTCACTTCCTGGCTTTTTCCACTGATCAAAATGTCCCAGGGAGTGGCAATAAATAGGTCGAGGGGTAAAGAGGAATATGGCTTAGTTCCAAATTCTGCTGGGCACTTAAGACACTCATTTGGAGGCAGTGCTGACTGTTGGGGTGTATTTTTAAGGCAGTTGCCAAACTGCTTTTAATTTAATTGGGACCAGTTTTTTCCTAACTGGCTATTTTGTCCTTGGAATATTTGTAAGTAAATGGGTGAGACCAAATACAGATTAACAGAACAGATTCTCAAACGTCTTTGCTAGATTTACACTTATCCCCCTTCCCTGAAAGTCAGTGTTTGTTTTCCACTAACCTCAAAAGAGAGAGAACCCAGATTGTTCGGAGAGTGTCTATGAGTGGCAGGGAAAAACGAAGACGTTTTCAGATGCTTCTTTCAGGAGACAAAAATAAGCAAAGATTGTTACAGAGGTGCTCAGCTTACATCTCATGGCCTGCATATGGCCCACCCGAATGGTACTGCCAGCTCATAGTTACTTCTTGGAAACCTCTTTCCCAGGATCTGTTTGGGAGCACCCACGGAGCAGGCTGTAGGATGAATGAACTGTTTCAGTAGCAACCAGCGGATGGGTGGGTGAGTGTCGCTTCTCCATTATATGCATATGTGATGGAATTAAAGGACCATCCTCAAAATACAATGGGCTGGAGCAGTTGCTGGAGTGGTTTATCTTGCCTGTACCAGCTACTTCTGCTTTTAGTTGCTGCCATAAGAGTCGCTGGCAGCAGCCTTTGGTCCTGGAGGATGTAGGGAAGGGCACAGATGGCAGGATTGGTGCTTGAGAGAAGCAAAGGTTCTCTCAAGTGATAGAAAAGTACAGTGGCCTCATTGATCAGAAAGGCTGGGCAGTACTGCTGGAATATTTCAGGCTCTTGCGTGCATGACTGCATGAGGCTGATACTACTATAAACTGAGTGTGTTACTTACTGAACAGCTCTTCCCAATCAGCGCATACTGTTGCAAAAAAACCTGAAACTCCTTATGCGATCCAATGACCACCCTCTCTCCTGGCTTTATCTGTATTGTAAAGAAATGCTGGGCTGCCAATGCAGCTTTAGGCAGGGCCCAAACCTACATTTTTGCTGCCAAATTGCAAAGTTATTCAGAATATGGTCTGGAAGAGGAGCAGGGAGAGAACGTGGGATCAGGAGCCCTGATCTTCCTATAATTCAAGCCCAGCGTTCTTTCCTTGAAGTGGAATGTGATTGCTGTCTGAAATCTGCTGCTCTGTAAATATGCTTAAATGCAGTTTAATTGTATGTGTTAAAGTGCAATAAAATCATAAAGAAGAGCTTTCTGTGTTTCTGGAATATCCTGCTATTGTTCTTTCAATCTCTTATTATAAAACTTTATAGTAAGAAATAGACACCTTGAGTATTAATAGAATATAAAAAGTGTTAAATAACACTATGGACTACCACATGTAGTGATGAAAACTGTCTAATTGTATTTCAGAGGCTATAAAAATATCTAACTCGGGTTAACAAAACAATGTTAAAACTTGCATAAACATTGTCAAGGCAAGGTTGGCAATGCTGATTCCAGAAAAATGCAAAGTAAAGCTGGTTATTAAACAGCCTTTCTGATTTAAGGAGCAGTTTGGATTATCTAGGAAGTAGTTAGAATGCAGATAGGCACAAAAACATTCCAGTGAGGAGACAGTGTTAAGAAGCAATGCTGTTAGTTACCTGGTAGAAATGAAAACTAATTCTGCTAATTGAGGTAGCATTAATGGAACTTTTAATTGTCACTTGAAAGAGAACCACTTTTAATCTTTGAAGGTTACAGAATGGCCTTTCTGAGATTATTTTCCAAATTTTGATGTGGTAACTAGTGCATTGCTGAAGATGAAATAATTCAACAGTACCAAAATGCAGATTGGTGTTTGTTAACAAACAAGAGGAAAGAAATTATTAGTAATTGCAAATTAGTCCATGAAACAATCCAAATAGTAAAGTGGAACAGTTGCTAGTGGATAAGAGTGGTATCAGTTTGCTACATGAGCGAACAGCAGTGACATGATTTTCCTTTTCTGTTACCTGTTAGTGAGGGATCTTCAGTACCGTCTCCAGATACCTGGCCGTGAAGATGAGCACGGTGTGTTGGTGAGCTTAAGCGTTCCTCTTGTTCTCGCAGGGAGATGGAATTTTTGTGGGGTACCTTGTTCAGGCTCGTGCCCGGACCACTCACAGGGTTTGTCTGTGGGATTTCTATGATTTTCCTGCTTGGTGGCTGATAAACTTGACTATAGTGGCCTACGGGATGATACGCTGGTTTCTCAGATTTGCTGTCATCTTCATCATCATCATCAATGATAACTAATTCTGCACGGATAACCCCATCGTATCGTGACAACTTTTGGTCTGCTTCTGCATCGTCATCATCAACGTGCTGATAACCCATGAAAATCATTGTTACTGGTTCCGAATCATCCACGTAACATGGTACAGCTTGGACAATGCTGTATTGAACATCTTCCTCATCTTGAGGTGCAGGGGATGTTTCATTAAGATGGCAGGGACTTAAAAACCTTGTCTCATTATGTCTTTCTCTTGTATTCTGGTAAGGTTTTAATTCCTCATGCGCAGGTTTTCTTTCATCATTATGTATCATCCTGTTCTCAGGATTAGTATGCACTTTCTTCTCTGAATGGGAAAGTACTGGAGAGGGAGACTTTGGCTGTATTGCCTTTGGAAGATCAAGCCCATTCTCTTTACGTTGCTGCATAAAGGGCTCTGTTTTGGAGGAGAATTCTGTCTGATGATTGCTAAATCCATTCATCTCTCTTTTGTGAATGTCTTCCAGTTTTGGTCCAGGGGCTAATTTGTCTTTCTGAGGAGTAACTGGCCTGCAAAATTTGTTTGCAAACACAGGCTCATGATACTCTGTGGGAGACTGGGAATTTTTTTCAGTTGCCTGCCGTAGCAGGTCCTCCACCTCAACAGGAGCAAGTTCATCCATCCCATTTTGTGTTGTGCTGCCATTTGAGGACACCGCATAGACTGACTTCCTGCCATCGTCATAGACTTTAATTCCTGTCTCTTTAAACTCCTTTGAGGGAAGAGGTATTGTTGATAACACTGTGTTTTCTCCTGTCTTCATGTCTTTTTCAACTTTAATTTCCATGGCAAACAATGCTGTTGAAAGAAACAAGTGCTTAAACTGATAATGCAGTAGCTGCAAGAAATATTATAGAAGAATTCTGACAGTTATAGAGAACGACTGTCAGGATGAATTATCAAATATGTACGATTATCACATACATAACCAATAAATTGGATTCTCATTTTGAATGCTCCTTCCATCCTGTCAAAACTTGAAGTGGAAAAAAATAATTTTGTTTGCATCTAGTTCTGTGAGGGAAAAATAAGCTGTTGAGGAGCCAGTTTTCATTACATGATTGACTGGGAAAGCCAGATTTAACCTTGGCCCCTGGTGTTGTGCTGGGCAGCAGCAGTTGAAAGAGCTCAATGTGCTACAAGAGTAGAGAGTCTTGGGTGCTTGGAAGGGTTAGGAGCCTTTGTAGTAGTTGGGAAATAACCAGATTACTGCTGGCTGCCCAGTAGGTGTAAGTGCAGATAGAAAATGTGAAATGTATGATATGAAGGGAGGAACTACTTAAAGTTACACCAGGTAGAGAAACAAAGTGCTAGAAAGAAGTGTCAATGTTGAAAACACTTGATCCTTATTCTCAATGGCACATACCTTGCACCAGTGTCCCACCTCTCAGTTTTGATGACCTCACTTTATAACGTAATGCAGCTTAAATGAGAATAACATTGTCCCATATCTGTAATGTTTATCCTTCCCTGCAGGTGTATTAGATTCAATTTATAGGAAGTCTTTGCACATATGGACACCCTTTGGAGTTACTAACAAGCAGTACCTCTTCTCTTTTCTTCATCATCGTTGGCAGCTTGCGCTGTGCTTTTCAGTGCGGAAGGCCTGAAATACTTGGGAAGGTCAGGTATGCTGGTGTATATGTAGTCTGCTGCCTCTGAGTAAAGATCCACAAAGCATTTAGTATGTTTTCACTGACTTCCATAAGAAACTTTTTCAAAATTTTTTTTTGACTAAACATACCTTTTTCAACTCCTGCTTTTTCAGTCTTCACAGACTAGGAAAGAGAACCATTAACAACAAATGTGATTAGTCAGTTTTAAGACGTTAACTAGACAGTGCTTTGCTTTACCTGATAGTTTTAACTTTTTGTGTGCACGGCTTTATACTGAGAAGGGGCTAAAAGTGGAACCTGTTCAGTTGAAGCATGGCAAGGGAGAAAGTGAAATTTTTCTGGTCTTTTTTTGCCAATACGATTCCAAGTCACACAGGGAAGGACAGGATGTTACAAAGGGTTAATCAGTGACACAGCCTCACACTGTGGCCCAAGCTGGTTGGCTTCAAAGATTTTTTCAAAGGCTCTACTTAGGCTTTCCAGTTGTGCTTATGTCCCTGCGTATCTTTAGAGAGAGTGTGTGTGTGTAAAAACAACTGGAGAACTGAAGTTTAGTTTCATCGCTATATTTTTGAGATGGTTTAAGATGATTTTCAACTATCAAAATGACCTTTTGACCAAGACTAATGACTGATAATATTAAGTCATGTTTCACTATAACCTCTTTCGGGGATTTGGGGGAAAGCACGATGCAGCTTAGCTGGGCACATCACCTGAAGGAGTATGAATATGTCAGTGTCTGTACCCACTCTGTACCCGGTATGTCTGCCTCTGGCTGAGATGCAAAGTTGCTGGTTGGTGTCAGTGGCAGTGCTATTCTTTTTGAGATGTGCTACAGATGAGTAATGATAGGAATTGCTCCCCCACCCCCATAAACAAGCAAATGGAGACATTTGGGCACTTGAACAGTATAACATCTTGACCCTCTTGTATTTGAACTACTGTCACTTTAGATAAAAGCTCATGACCACTCACAGGATCCGGCTAGTTCCCCTTTCCCTGGTTATTATGATGGAGTAATGAATTCTACTGCTGCAGTAATTTGGCACTAACCTTTATTATGTCTTCTGTTGTTTTCTCAACAGACTTAAGTTTCTTTAAAATTGCTTCTTCCTTAGCTGAGACTTCCATTTCCTCTCTTTCCAGAGCCTCAATTTCCTTCTCCAGTCTGCAATCACAATTCCCTTTGATTTAATACCAGGCAGAGAACAACATTGCAGATTCAATACACTGTGAATATGGACATTAGTGGGGCTGCTTCTACTTACCCTGACAAATTTTGCTCTAATATGAGATCGTCTTATAATTTCACATGCATCAGGAAATGGTATTCTAATTTATTTTTTTTTAAATGTACCTGCCATAGGTTCCTTCTGAACCTACTTTGAAAACAGTGGCTGAAATTAACTTATTTTTCAGGAGGGAATAGATAAGTAATATAGGGCCCCACAGCATTTCCTCATCTCTAAGCAAATTTTCTCTCCTACATTGTCTCAAGAAATGTGATTACTCCCTTGTAATTAAGATGTAGGAATCTAGTATACAGACAGCAGGGTTATGACTTTGTTTGTCTCTTAATTTTGTATGTGTACACATGATGAAAAGCAGCAAATTCTTTTGTTGTAAAAGTCAGAAGAATGTTCTTGTAACTGGTAGTACTTAAAGGGCTAGAGTACATCACCTCATGCGCTTTATTTTAATATATGTAGCCAAACCGTATTCAGGAGGATGCCCCGTGGAGGAAAGTTCTAGTCAATCTACAACTAGAAGCTACAATTCCAGAAGAACCACCTCTATCAATAGAAATCAAATTGCATTTGTATTTCTGAAGGGTAGAACAGGTATCACTTTTTGATAAAATAGCAATGGCATTTGCAAGTACTGTTTGTAGATAAAACAGCTCTTAACTAATTTTCTAATATGAAAATTAATACAGCTAGAAATCATAATAGTGATGTGCTTTGCAGGCTACTTTTATGAAGTTATCACTTCATAATTGTGTGGATTTTTGAAAAGTGAGCAACCTGCATAGTGGGAGGATGCTCCAGAGACTAAAGTCTGAAGCTTTGTTGTTTTCCAGTCTGTCTGGGATTGAGAATGAAGAATTTACAAATGCCCAGGATGATGAAGGGGCTTTCTGAGGGGTGTGTGTATGTGTTCAGCTCCAAGATGCCAAGACAGTTCTCCATGGTTTTGCATGTGTGAACGTGGGTTCTGGGATTTAAAAGTTCTTTGCTTTGGTAAAGCAGGTGTAACAATGCTTGACTGACAGCCTGAAGCTTGATTCTTCAGGGGAAAAAAATCTTGATTAAAAATGCAAGATATTGCTGATGTGGGGTGGGTGTTATTGTAGTGCTCCTGATAGACTAGACCAGAGCTTGTGTAGCTACAGACTTAAAAATACGAGTAAGTTTTAAGGGCTCCTCTCTGGGGCTGTGTACTAAGGCTTTCACAGACATACATGTGTCCTTTTTAGTCACTCGTCGGCATTTTGCATACTTAATTCTCTGGGAAAAGTGCTGAAATCTTGTTTCTGGAAAGCATTCCTTTTCAGCAGAACAGCAGTCATGTAAGACGCACTGGTTCAACGCACCTAGGACAAGCAGCTGGGAAGGTTAATGTTTGCAGTGTTTGCTCAAGTAATACCCTCACAAGTATTACCAATGAATTTGCAAGAGAAAACTGGGCAGTTCGCGTAGGTGTGATACATGTTGCATCAGGTGCTAAGAGCAGTCACTTTCTAAGATTGCAATTAGATGAGATTTCCAACACTAAGAAACAATTTTTAAGTGTCTGTTTATTAGAGGAGGATCCTTGATTGTACCCAGGTCTGGTCAGTGAGAGCTTTGTTTTACAAAGCCGACAAGCCTACCTCTTATGAATACCAAATATACTAACTTTCATATTCTCTAAGACAGCAGGATATTCAGCAATTGCCTTATCTCTGTCAGATTTTAGCAGTGCAAACCAGAATTATCTTGCCATTTAAGACTTGGCTGATGGGCTATTTTCTTAAAAAACCTTTATTGTTATGTAAAAGGGAGATTGAAGCTCAGCAGTCAAAATTTCTTTTGGGCTATTGCCTTCTGCTGTAGGTTTGTACATTATTTAAAAGGGGTCACAGCTCCCTTTCCCTCCCCTTTTTGTTATATGTTAAATCTATGTTATATGGTTTCTTGCATGTTAAAGCTGAGTACAATGTTTAAGGCATCTTTTTCCTAATTAGAGTTTTTATTTTCTTAGCACTAAGATGTTTGATGAAACACTTCTAGACTGAAAGGTCCAGGATAAAATATCTAGTCTCTATGTATGAGAGAGAGGGAGAAAGCTATGCCTGGTTAAAGCACACCTCTAAGGTAAAGTATCTCAGTCAAATTCTTTTCTCTGGTGACTAAGGCAGTGATTTAAGCAGGTATCCCGTATCCTAATTTTTTTCCTCTTTTCTAGTTAAGACTGTTCCTTTCTGCAAAAGTGCATATGTGTTGGGTTTTAGATAGAAATTTGCCTTATTAGCCTAATAGTTGGGAAGTCACTTTTCCATGAAGACCTAGAATCAAGCCCAGATTTAACTCTGAACTGGGACTTGAACTGGATGTCTCATGCTGTAGGTGAGCGCCATATAGCTTCAAGTCTCCTCGTCCATCTACCTTTTTTGGGGGGGATCATTTTTGGAAGAAATTCTTCTTACTTAGAGGAAAAGGCAAAAGCAAATTTCATGCCATATAGCTTCAAGTCTCCTCGTTCATCTACCTTTTTGGGGGGGATCATTTTTGGAAGAAACTCTTCTAACTTAGAGGAAAAGGCAAAAGCAAATTTCAAAACCTTCCATATTTGAGTGAAATATGTCTCCCATTGTTTTTGAATCCATGTCAGAAATTGGTGACTGTAGACTTAAGGCAACTGCAACTGATGTCACTAGTTGCTGAGATCAGTCAGAATAGTTACAACTAGAGGATCTGAGCCAAAGTTACAAATGGAGTAATGATGACCTACAACCCTGATAGAAAAAAATTTTTATGTTTTGACTTATTCTATAGTATGTACTAGGATCCACGATATTACACAAAGTCAGCATTAATAATAGAAACCTGTCCTCCCTTTAAAGTAAGCAGTCCAGAGAAGTTGAATGCAGGCTGGCAGAGAAGCATTATTTATCTCCTTCTATGTGACTGCTTGAGGAGTCTGAATAACACCGTGGCTCTTGCCCTATTTAAACTCTGATTTGTAGAGCTACAATAATAGGATACTACGTGGACTTTTATCTGTTAGTGAGACTATCCTCTTTTTTGAAACACAAAGCTATCACAGACCTCAGAACTGAGACGTGAAGCAAAATGCGTTCAGGATGAAAGTAAAAGCTGAAAAAAAAACTTAAAAGCAGCTAACACTTTGGACCTGAGCTCTGCAAGATGCCCTTAGGACCCTGCTCAATGGTACTGATTATAGTGCTAAAATTTAAAAATTTTATAATGAGGGAGATGAATATTCTTGGAGGGCTATAAAAGAAACTGATGCAATGACCATGTGCCATATTTCTGCACTTCTTGCAGCATAGTATTTGTTTAATATATTGAAATGTTGTATTTTTATGAGACTTGATTGCAATATTATCATAATGCAAAAATTAATCATTAAAAGCTCACAGAAGCATAAAAAAGGGGGGGGTGTGGGGAGAGAGAAGAAGAAAACACAACCCCAAATAAATCAAAGATGATAAACTCCATATAGTTATCTGGGAGATCAAGAAAAGTATTACTTAAGTTTATATATGCTCTCACACCCGTACCAACACCCACTTCATATGGTAATTAAGAGGACTGATTCAGTGCTCAGTGGGGTTAGGGAAAAATTCTCATACCCATGTAATGGGAATTGCATCTAGACCTTAAGTATGTCTTTTGTGCTCATACTTGCATATAGACAGATTTAATGATTTATTTTCAGAGGATGTTGTGAGTGTGCACGCTGGAATTTGTTGAAAGGAAACTTTTAAAAGATGCAATCTGTATAGTTCAAAGAAATCTTAGTCCTTTTGACTTCGTGCAGTTGAAAAGTTAGGCTAGAGTCTTTCTGGTGTGTTTAAATCTTTAGAAACTTCTAAATCAATGAAATTTTTATGAAGTTACATCACAGTTTGTATTTGTCTTGAAAGGGTCTAGCAGCCACGCTAGCAATTATAAGAAACTATCTTTTGACGGTGCTGCTGTGTTTTGTAGAGAAATGGAAGTATGACATAGCAACCATATTAAATCAATCCTTTGGATATTTGTCCTTCTCTCCTTGAGTAGCATTCATTATTTGAGAGAGGAAAATAAGTAGTATGGAGGTGTGGATGAAAGAGGGAACCTTAGAAGCCGAGATACTAAATTGGAGGTTTCTCTGCCAAAGTAGTAGCTGAATTAAGAAATTCTACAGAGTATACCTGACTGCTGCTGGCCACCAGCTAATTTGCTGGGGTTGGCACCACTGCCACCCCAGAAGAAAAATAAACAGCTTAAGAATGGAAAGCAGATAGGAGGATACCACCCTGGAGAATACCAGACGGAGAGGAAAAGGCAGTTTAGCAAGTCCTCACATGTCTTGAGGCGAGTCAAAGGCTTTAGCAGCTCTGGAGTCCATGTAGGCTTAGCCTGCCTTCATGTATCACATTACAAACCACTGAATAGACCTTAGTTAACTGTGATGTTGTTTGTGCATTTTTAAGTATGTTGTTTAGCAACTAATTCCATCAAGAATGAGCACTATTTGCTGAAAATTAAATGAGAAAATGGGACTCCTAATTCTTCATTCAGCTTGTACCCTGACCAAGGACATGCTCACTTGGCTCACTGTAACCTCTAACACGTAGTAAAGAGGGTGAATAGGACAGATAATGTAAATGTTGTTTTTGTCTGTAACCAGAGTGTTCAGCCGTTTGGCTGCAAGGTGGTTCAGGCCACTTGCTGTTCACTGTTTTGTTGTTGATACAAAGAATGGAACTCTTCCTTTTATCAAAAAATGCTCAAATCCAAACTGATTAGCAGACATACACTAGCTCTATTCGACACCCAAGTGAAGAATGTTTCAAAACAGAAGTCCTGTTTAGGAGGGTGATGGAAAGGCCCATGCCACTGCTGGAAATAATCTGCCTACAATTGCAATTGTCCTCTCAGCAGAAAGCAACAAAGACTGGTCTAAGGGTATTCAAAAAGTCTTTCAAGTGATTCAGATTTTTTTAACTGATGATAAAACCCATACAGAATAATCATCAGAGTGGACAGAATCTGTCTGAATCAAGTGAAGTTTAATAATCAGATGCCCAGAAGAAAGAATTCTACTGAGCTTCTCAATAATATATCTTACTGCTACTGCATGACATGTGTCTACATGATCAGTTTAGCAATCTTTGATTTACAGGGCAGGTCAAAGGTATGACTTCACATATATGCAGTCAAGCAAGCTTTTGTTAGCTTGGGTGCTATCTATGGCATAGCAAAAGCACTGTGCAGGTACTGTAGGGTGCATATTTTGTGCTTTTTAGTGGATTTTGTTCACACTGAACTCCGTATTACTAGGTTTCTGTATCGCTGCTGGCTGGTTTGAAACTGGGCTGGGTATGTCTAAACAAAATGTAATGATATCTGGAAGGCAGCATGGATGTTTCTCTAAGGGCCTTTGCTAGACAGCTATTGAGGAGTGGTAGGAAGTATAACTTATAGCAAAAGATGCTTGATGTGAATAAACCTGCTTAAATTCCTAGTTCAGAGGGAAGTTCCCACATGACTCCAGGTATGTTCTGCCTCCATTCTCCGTCTGTAAAATCAAATGTCCGTGTCTGAGTCGCCTGTGTATCATGAAGATAAAAGCTGCCAAAGACTCTAAGGTGTGTAGATTGTTTGGTTATGAGAGTAAGTATATCAGTAATGAAAATAGTTCTTTTGATATCAAGGCCTTACAAACCTCTAAACTGTCTTTAGAACTTCAGGAATGGTGAATTAAGTCTTCTTAATTCAGGGTGCCTCAGGAATGTAATTAGGAGCATTTCTGTACTGATTTTCATTTCTAGAATGCATTATAGCTGTGAAGTTGTTATTGTGAGAGTGAAGGCAGCGTGTCGTTTTGTGTTATACTTTCTTTGTCAGTTAATCTTTTCATTTTATGCTGATGTAATTTGTCTGATTCATTTCGCTACAAATAAATCTGAAGTATTTCAGATGTACGTCAAGAAGTAGGAATCATTTTAGGGAGGAAGCAATTTGGTGGAGCTTCATTGACGGTTGGACTCGATGGTCTTAGAGGTCTTTTCCAACCTTAATGATTCTATGATTCCATGATTCACAGGAGAAGGTCACAGGCAGGAAAAGTTAGTTGGTAACACTGGTATTAACAGCAAATGGCTGTGGGAATACTTAGTTCACCATGAAAAAAATCAATTGCTATGAAAGAGCAGCTTATATAAAAATAAAAGAGGAACCATTCACAGATTCCGTTAAGCAAGTGTAGTAGAACAAATAGCCTTATATTCTTGGAGAAAGAATAATATTTTTAATAAGAGGAGAAAAGCCATCAACTACAATCAAATGTTTATTGCAGTTTTTTCCGCTGTAGTGCTTACAGTTGCAAGTAAACTTACTTCATTTCATTGTCATCAGCATTTAAATTGCTGGTTTATGGTCAGAATATCGGCCATCTAGGTATACAAACATTACTTGTGCTTGTAATTAACTGAATCTGGAACTATGTAGGAAAAGAATTCATACCTAATACATTTCTCCTAAATGCAGGCATATGAATAGAAACTATTAAAAAAAACCAAACAAAAAGCAAAAAAAACCCCAAACCAAAACCAACACCACAAAATAAACATGTCATCCCTGCATCCCGCCTACATGGGAAAGGAATTCTAAAATGGATTTTCTTGTACATGCTGAATGTTAACCAAGTCTCTGGCAAAAATTCTAGTTGGAAGGTAACAGGCACATTTCTGTAGTTAGGTTGTTACAGGCTCAGGCATAGATCAAGTGTACGAGCTGAGGAACCTCCGCCTTGTTTGGTATAATGTGTGTGCTTTTGGTTACGTGATGCAGTACTAAATGTGCAGTCTTCCCATTCACAGTGTATCTGCATCTAGTCCTTGTAATTATCAAAAAATAAAGACAGGCTGAGATGTTACTCCAGGATCCATGTTGTGATTTAAGAAAGCAATTGGGGACAAATGATGTGTTTGGCACTTTCATTTCTCCTTCCTTAAAGCACAAATGCACATAGAAATCTTCCTTTAAATGCCTATGAGCATTTTTTAGAAGACCTGGAAGCTTCTAATTCAGAGATAAACTTTAAAATTTGTAACTCCTTGTCAACTTTTGGATCCAATCTAGAATTAAAGCAGAGGGAATATCCCTCTGTAATGCTAATTTACCTACATGAATTAAAGGAGTTTTTCAGGTTTAAAACTCCAGTTGGATTACTGTTCTACTATTTGTAATAGCGATAAATTCTAGTCATGCTAAAAAAAAAAGTTTATAAGGCTGTATTCAGAGAAGTAAAGCTCACTATGTGTGTTTACTTTTGGTCTCTGAGGAAATAAAAATTAAGGCCACTGAGCTGATGACAAGTTCAGGACAATAATTACAAAAACAGTATCAAAAGACTTTACAACTGTAGTTACATACGCCAGGATTCTGCGAGACATGGAAATGACATTACGTATGTGAATAATCAGCCCTATTTGCTGAAATCTCTGAACTAGTATTGTAGGAAGGCTTCTAAGTCCTAATCCTGCATTCCAGGTCTTCCCAGGGATAGGACAGGAAGGACCTGCTGCCAGTGTTGCTGTGAGATAGCTCAATTACAATGCCTCAGGTGCAGAGAACCCTAAAGGTATGTTATGAGATGACAGACTAGATTTAGACACTGGAGATACAGTACACTTCCTGCTAAAATATTTCGATGTTTTTAAGGCAGTTAGTATGTCAGGAGTTCAGTAGCTTTCCTTTTTAGTGGCATAGACATTCAGGGACCTCCACTATAATAGCATTGCTTGTTCTTTACTTGGGTGTTGTCAAATGAATTGGAAACAGTGTAGATGTAGGTTATGTCAGGAGAATAAAAGCATCCTTCCACCAACATAGCCACACACCAAATCTAGTTCTTGACTTTGTTCTGAGACTTAAAAAAAAAAAAAAAAAAATGTTTTAAAGTTCTCCCATCACCAAATTTCCTAGGGCGTAAAGGAGATCTCGGCTAAACCTCCAGCTCTTACTCAAAGTCAACTTTGAAAATCTAGTCTATCCTCCCAGTGCTTGGAGAATGGCTGAACTTCCAGTGGGCTGGTGGGGAGCTACATGCTCAGTGCAACTTCCCTGTTGGTCCTGAGCCAGTCCTTCCCCACCTTGGTCTCTTTCCTGGTGATCACACTGTCGTAGGGACCTCTCTTGCATGTCTTTAATCACAACCTGCTGGGATGTTTTTAGAGCACACTGTCTACCTCCTACCATTGCAACAAAGAATTCCACAGAGGTGTGTGAAAAGCTGTTCTGTTGAGAAAAGTGCTTTCAAGCAAAAAGTCACCGTAATTATAGGACATACCAGCACTAGGCTGCTGCCTGTCAGCCAAGAGAATTATCGTTTGTGTCAGAGAGATGGAGTAAGGAGGGAAGTGGGTGGTAGATAACCGGAGGAGGTAATCTTGGTGACAACTTTGCCAAAAGAGTGTGTGTAGGAGGACAGAGGAGGAAGAGGAGAGTATGGAGGAAGATGCTTTTGAACGGAAATAAAGGAAGAAGCCTCAAAAAAGGATGATGAAACTTTCCAGAATCTAAAAAAACAGGAACACTTCATCTTTTCTGTGGGTGCTAATGGGTAGTACCAGTCAGTATGCCTGGAGCCAGGGAAGGAGCTGATTGTGTACAGAGCCCTGTGGTATGTGGGAAAGGTTAACTGCAGCTAACAAGCACCTAGAATCATGTCCATAGTAAATAAAGGAGTCGTATGTGAGACAGTGTATGCAGTTTGATGTTAGCCATATGTGGTAGGGAGGCACTAGGCAATGAGACTTGTAGGAACATCTCTAATAAAAGGTAGAAAAAGGCCTATGCTATAACAGGCTTCTGGGAATAAATTGAGGACAAAACAGCATGGAAGATAAGTGAAAACGAAGCAAGTGATACTAATGGGTCTAGGCAGCTTGTACTGTTCTAAAGTGCTGTGTTATGGTAGAAGTCAGGTATTAAAGGCTGCGCAGGACCTAGTGAAACTGAAGAACTTTTAAAACTATTTACTGTTATTTTGAAATTCTGATTCAACAATTGCTATCTCAGAGTAAAACCCATATACTGTGGCTTACATCTATTGAGTATAGCATGAAAGGGGTGTCTGGAATTAGAGAAACAAATATTCTGCAAGATATTTATTGTGCAGTCTGATAAAATTCACAGTATGGAAGCTTGCGTTGTGTATTCTCTAATTCTAGCTGACCAGAAAACATAACGGAGATTGCTTTACTCTCTGTATCAAACTACGTATGTGTAGCCCTTGCTGAAATTTTAATCTTTTACAAAATAAGGTAGGACTTTTAAGAAGGGACCATTTTAACCCAGACAGAAGGGCAGGGGTACTACCCTACCTGAAAATGTCTTGTTCCAGCTCATGAGTCCGTTGTTGGTCTTCCCGATTCTGCTTTTGCATTTCTTCTTGCTCTTTTGGAGTGAGAGAGCTGAGGCCATCCAAGAGCCATTTTTCTCGCAAGGCCTTTTTCTGATGGGGAAAAATACAGGCAAGTAAGTGTACTTTAAAAGTTAGGCTATTCAATCACTCACAATATTTGTCTTGATGCCATAGGCGTGATCTGCATTCTTGTGCTGTATCTAGCATAAGGAAACCTGACAGCGGTGAGTGCCACTGAAAGAAATACTAAAAAACATTTGTGTTTTGAGATTGACTTAAAACCAAACTCATTAAGAACAATGTCCCATTTTATTAGTCCACCCAACAAATAGGTAGAGGATGTCAGTTGCTACCTGTAACAGATTAATATTTATAAGTGGATCTGGTGGTGGTTTGTCTTCAATAAAGCAAAACAGTTGTATCAAAGCGTACATATTACAGACTCAGGCAAAAGGCCCTAGTCAGAAGTGCTATAGTTTTATTTCAATAGCCCTGATTTCTGGGGTCATGGCATTGCATAAATTCTGGGAGGGGGTATAAAAGGTGAAATGTTTCTATAAATAAGGTTGTATAGGGGAAGAGATCTCTAGGGACCTAGTGATGCAATGCTATCTCTGGAGTTTACGAGGAACTTGGGTAATTATGGTAGTGAACTCGCATTTCATCTGGTAAGGATGTGTGGGGTAAGAGTGGGACTGGAGAGGTGGAGCGTGGGTTGCTGATGTCTGGTTAGTGTTTCAGCAGACCTGCTACCTGTTTAGAACTGCTGTTGTAGGGGCAATCCAGGGCTTATGTATTTAGGTCCTGACCTGTTTAGTGCCTGTGGAGTTCTTTCTGTACAGTAGTGGCTTTATAAATGGGTGTATTGCATGTGTACAGGTGAGTGGATCTCTCAGCTGTGTTTTCAAATTTGAAAAATATGGCTGTACGCACTGATTGCTTCCTACAGCTGCTTTACAATATGAAAGGTGGCATCTGAAAGTCATCAGAGCTCTGTGAAATATTCCTGGTGGGAAAAAAAATATTCATGCAGATAAGTTCGTATTTGCAGGCAAGAGGTTGTAAACCATGCAAACTTTCTTGCGCTCTTTTTACTCCCTTCAGTCTAACTCAGGAATATAAAACCTGTTGCTGCCTTGGGGAAGAAGTGGGAGTCAGGACTCCTTAGGAAAACATTTTCAACAGGGGGAAAAAAAGCATGCATATAAGGTTTTTAATTAACCATGTATTTTCCATTTGTAATTTAGATTCCTTGAGCTGTCTGATTTCCATATTATGTTTTTTTTGTTTTTTCCCGATATAGTTTCGTGAATTGTAGGATGTGGATGAAGATTAAATTGGATTTTGACTACTGCTGCTTTGAGGCAGAGCTGTGCCCAGCACTGGTGAGAAGGTGCATTAACCTCAGTGCTGCTTGCAGTGGCTGTTGGAATCCCTGCCCGCATCCTGCGTGTTGAGTCACTTAAACTGTTGCTTCCTACACTTTTCTGTTTACTGTGTACTTTACATGAGGCTATTACTGAGGCCCAACTGATGGAGGAGGGTGCATGTAGGACCTGATCGCAGTTAAATGCAATTTTCAACTTGCTTGAAGTGTGACATACATGATGTGATAGCAACTGTGGTTAAAGCAGGCTTCTTGGGAATTCTGTGGCACTCCATGGTACTATTTTTTTTTTTTTTGTGGAACATAGGAGCAGTGTTTACAGTTGCCTTAGCCCTGCAGCGGGACAGTATTCTCTCTCTCAACACTGTATCCTAGGAAATCTGTGGGAAACAAGGGCTGCTCAAGACTGATGTCCTGAGCCTTGACTCATGTAGGATCATTTGGCAGCACTTCCTTGCAGTTGTGTCTTAGCCTCAAATGAAATAAATGCGGATTTTAATAAATGGTTTTACCTGATCTGGTAGATGCATGTAGTCTGGTGTTGGCACAACTCTTATTGACCACAAAATACTGTTTTTTCAAGTTGGAGGGAACACAGTTATTAATTCCCTTTCAATCAAGCTGTTCAGATTTTAGTGATAAGTAGGGCTCCTAGAAAAGTGAGATTTTAACCCTGGCTGGAACTGAATTAGTCTAGTACTGCTGTCTCCAAAAATAAATCTATAATTCCTTGTGAGAATTACAGTGGGGCTGGCACTGTAGACCTCAGAAACTGATAACACCCATTGAAACCAACAAAAGCTTCATGTACATATAGGGTTAGGCCCAAGAAAACAGACTCCCTAAATACAGGCATAACACAATAGTGTTA
This sequence comes from Aptenodytes forsteri, assembly GCF_000699145.1. Classification (NCBI taxonomy): domain Eukaryota; kingdom Metazoa; phylum Chordata; class Aves; order Sphenisciformes; family Spheniscidae; genus Aptenodytes; species Aptenodytes forsteri. Next base: position 284,593 of record NW_008794451.1, read on the forward strand.
TTTTTGCCTTTTCCTAGAATAGTTTGCTGTTGCTCCCAACTAAATGCCATGTAATCTTTTTAATTTAATTAGCCACTTTTGAAAGAATGACGTATTGTGTAGTTTGGAAACAGCCTTTGAACAACAAACTGTTTCAAGGCGGCTCCACTGAGGCATCCGCACAAGCCAGTGCAGCAGCAGCTGCTTTGGGGCTGTTGGGTTCTTTCTGCTGTCTAGCATTTCCTTCTGCTGTAAAGCATCTCTAGCTCAGTACTAGGCTGTGCGTGTTATAGCACTTACACGAAAGCACTTTCATTTTGCATTAGGCTCGGTACGTTAAGGGAAAGGAAGACTTATACATTGTGATGTGGTAAGACGCTGGGAATGGACAGAGTGCTGGAAAGCAATCACTTTCTTTTGTGAGTTTACGGTCACATCAGGAGTACTGTGACAATATTCTGCAAATTCTGTGAAAAAATGTCCTACGTGTGTTCCAAGTATAACTCCACTGTAATATCCTTAACAAGGCTGGACTAACACTGAAAGATTCACCCTTCCCTGGAAGACACAGGTGTTTTGAGTTTGTGGATCTTGGTCTCCCAGTGGTATGGCAGTTCACCTTATGGAATGTTGGGGGAGGCATAAACCATTTTTGCAGTTTTCACAGAAGATGTAGTTCAACACTGTTAACTCCTGGAATAAGGAGGTGTGTGACTAGCACCTACAAGGCAGCGCTAATGGAGTTCAGGCATGTCAGAAACCAAAATCTTAATAAGCTAAACTAGAAAAGCTCTTGGAAAGTACATGCAAATCAGTGCTGACTGACTACGCTTTTCAAGCAACTCTGGTCCTTTCCCTTGTTGCCACAGTGAGAAGGATTCCAGGCAGGAGGAAGAATTAGTTGCTGGTGCATCTAAAATTACTTGAGGATGAAATTTTCCTTGTACCCTCACTAGCAGCCCCCATTACCCCTTGCAGTTCCGTGAAGCCCTATCCACACAGGTGTCTATTTGCTTGCATGTCCTCTACTTCATGTGGTAGAGGTGCACGTGTAGGGAATAAATATTCCTTCTCCAGTATGGTTCTACCAGATAACTAAGACCTGTCATGATACCTCATCTGCCTCTTTATAGTAAGAAGTTAGCTTGGGGACAGCAAACAAAGTCATTGGGAAGCCAGAGCCGATTCCTACTTACAAAAAGGAAGTCTTAAAAAAAAAAAAAAAAACCACACCCAAAAACCCCCCCAAAACAAAACAACCTTTTAATAAACCTGTTGCTAAGGGTTATAAATAGGAATGAAGGACAAAATGAGGAACATCTATGTGACAGTGAGATTTACTAACCTGCAATAGTTTCCTAAGGGACAGGTGCAAGTTATGTTGAATAGGTCATGGAGCTCTAGATTTCACCATGCATAACTGCTAGGAGTATAAATGAGTGAAATCAACCTGACTCGCTAGGGAAATGAGCCCTCAATAAAATTTACAGAAGTGCCTAAATGTTTTAGAAGTCTAAATCTGTTTTGAAGTGATTTCTGCACTAGATTCTTGTGGTGTTTGACTCCATTGAAATACCTGAATTAGTCTGAAGCATAAATGTTCATTAAAAGACAAGGCTTCTAGGGCATCAAGCAGAGGATGTTCATATAGTAACGTTGCATCTGATATTAGGGGCCTGTGTTAGTACTTAGTTGGAAAAAGTAGTCTCTGTTTTGGGTGCTCCAAATAGTTAATGATGTGTATGTATTTATACACCATACATATATATTTTTATGTATGCTTGATCCCTCTTTGCCAAGTGAATCATTTCCTCTACAGATCCTTGATTTGCCTCATGTGCAATATGACTGATTTTAATTTAAAAAACTTTTCTGTATGATAGCTGTGTGATTTTTCATAGAACAGGCAAACAAATTGCATCCTCTGTCCTCTTCCAAAGGAAGAGCACTTCAGTAATATTTTTCCAGGAGTGTTTTAGCTTCTGTAAAATTCCATAAAACATCTTCAGAGTAAGTGCAAGGTGGCTTTTTGTTTTCTTAACTTTTTAACTCTGTGGTACCTATTAATGTTAGCTGAAGGCACATACTAAATCTGTACTGCCCTAGGACTCTGTCTGCACACAGCAGTAGTGAGGATTAGCTGGTTGTCTAGGACAGATCAGTTTATCCTTCTTAAAAGAAGGGCAAAAGAGTCATTCTGAATTTATAGGCACGGCAACTTGAAACATAAATTGCAGTACTCCATGTAACCATGTACTAAGATGGAGGAAGACGGTCACATGTTTGCTGCTCATTAGTTACAGGACTTGGAAAAGATATTCCCCTCTCTTTTAGGCAAGACATTGCACAATTGGTCAAGCCTGTCCTTATGGTCACTACCTTCCAATAACACCTAAGCCTGGGTGACTTTTGTGTTGGCTTGCCTGGCGCAGTGAACTGGTTTATCATAACTTCTTATTTTTTTTGGCTTGACACAAAAGAAGAGGGTGGATGAAACCCAGGATCAGGTGTCTGTTTTGAAGAGGAGTCTGTTTTAAATATGCTTCTCCCACATTTGCTCAAGGAGACACGCCACGCTCCCGGTATTGTATTCAACATATCTTTCTTGAAACTGTTTATCTACTCACATAATTAAAAAGGTATGTAAAATACCAAGTCTTGCATATTTCTAGAAGCATAGATTTTTGTCTCATCTCCCTAAATGACGTGTACTGCCAAACTGTAATAGACATTTAAAGAGTGGTGGTGGTGGGTAGAAATCGCTGCAATTTCAAGTGTCTACAGAGGTGGATCTTTTGGTTTCTTAGTAATTTGGACTTTGTAATCCTGAGTTTACGAGGCCGTATTTCAGGACAATATTTGCAGCATTTATGCTTTTTTTTTTTTAAATATACAAAGAAATAGCATTAAACCATTAAACAAGCTGACAAAAGGCTATAGCTAAATAAAAATAGGCTGTTTCTTTTTCCAGAAAAAAGTGCAATTAAACCTCATGATTGTGCTGCACCCCATACCAAGTGAGGTTGCTGTAGTGGAATTAAGGAGTGAACACACCCAGTCTGAAATGTGAGGCTTAATTTTCAGCTGTGAGTTATTCCTGGTTATGATCTCATTTTATGCCATGAAAGTAATCAAATAACATTAGCTCCTGAGTGTAATTTTTTTCAGAGGGTGATGCTTATTAAAGTCAAATGGAGTCCTGGCAAGACTCCAAAAAGCTGTGAAAATTTGACAGTAAAAGCACGACTTAAATGCATGAAGATTTGCATTCCAAAAATCCAAAACCTTTATTCATGCTGAACAACTTGAGGCTATCTTTAGTTACATAAATCCAACACTTTACTTACCTTTAAATGTTGGTGTTTCATTTTTTCCTCTTCCACTTTTAGACGTTTCTGTGTAATTTCTTCTTGCAGTTTTCTTTTGTCCTACAAATTAAGAGAACAATGAAACTTTGTTTAGAGAAATTACTTGATGCTAAAAAATTGTTCAAGTGTTGTTCAGTGGAGTGAAATCAATCCATGCAAATAAAGCCTTATTTTAAAGCTTATATGGCGCTCAGGCAGTGCATAATTTTTAGCAGCAACAGCTCGTGTCCTATGCAGGTATGGTTTCCATTACTCTTTCTCTGAAGTACATTTAAACATGTTAATGACCACAAAGCAGGGATGATCCAAATTAGAAATAATTTACTGTTGGGAAGGGTAGAGGAAGAAAACAGGAAGAAATAACATTTGAGCACAATCGTACATGCAAAATGAGGTTAGAAATGGGTCCTGACCAAAATTCCTAAGGCAGCCCACACATCGTTTAGGAGAGGAAAGAGTCTGCATGGTCTACACTGTGCAGCTGTGATACATCGCTAAATGAAATGGGCTGTTGGTGAATCCAGCACTGAGCTTATGTATCTTGTGGCTAATAGCTGAAATAAACAGGAATAAATAAAGACATAGAAATTTATTTCATTAGTCAAATAGTGGTAAAGGTGAACACAGAGAAATGTAGTATGCTTCATATATATTGTTGTTACCTCTCAATTAAAAAAAAAAAGATTTTTGTCTGTGCAAAGGCTGTTTTCATGACTGCTGAACTTTAGAAGGAAAAACCTCAAGTAGTACTGGTCTATCATAGTGCCACCTTCATCCTTTTTGCTACAGATTATAGAAAAAAGGAAATGGGATGAACAGTCTCTGAACGCTGGCAACACTTGAGCCTCTTGTGTCTTTGGATAGCTGCTGTCACACGGAGCATCCTTGTGGCTCCTCTATATGAGGCCAAACACTGATTTAGTACTTTGCGTCCTCAGCAGCCAGTGGGAAAGAAATCATGCTAAAGGAGGCTAACTTTTTCTCTTACAAGCTGTATTAATAGGCTATTCTCTTGGTCAGGCTTAATGCTATAAAATCCTGTTATTGGACATGGCAACTTTTGCACTTGTTTCTTCGTATGTTTTAGGGAAGTAAATTAAATCATCTGTTGTCCTGTGCAGACATGTTTGCTGATGGGAGACTAATCCCCCTTTCCTTTCAATTTGAACAGATTACTGATAGGTTTTTTTTTAACAGTCTGTTTTCAGACAAGTATGGTTTAGGAAGGAGTTAAGTTCTTCACAAACATAGGAAGAGACTTGCCCTTTCAGCTCACCTGAGGAACCAGCTGTGTGTAAAAAGTGTGGAAAGTCAGTAAGAAGGAAGTGCTGGGCATAAGGCTGGGAGTTGTTCTCCACTGTTTCCCTAGGATCTGGGACTTGGAAACAGGAAGAGCTGCAGTGTGCTTGGCTGAATCACTTCGCTGTTGCTGGAAATGAGAAATTACCAGTGGGGCCACAGGCTACAGGGACACTTTGCTTGAAGGATAGGAGGTAGAAGAAACCACCTAGCCTTGCGGAGATTGAGGGTAGGACTACAGGCTGCCCAAGCACAACTGATGGTATGCTGGGGTTTAGTAAACGAATGCGTCAGTGATCTCTTCTCTCTTGCAGTCTGTAGAATGCAGTAGCCATCTATAAACAGCATCTGTACTTTACAATTTTTCCTTGATGGTGTTAGTCTGCCTCTTTACTACACAGAGCAAGTAGGGATCTTGCCTCAAGATACATGCTACCTTCATCTCTGTAGTGGTTTTGGGTTTTGCCAATGCTCTTTAATACAGTTAACAAAGCTACTGATTTAGGATCACTACAATATGTAATTTTTCTGCAGTGTCCCTTTTTAGAGACTTTATCCAAGAGCTGCTATGCTGGATTTTATTCAGCCAGTCCTGATTTTGGACACACAGCATATGGTCTTTGACCTTCACACCTTTCCTTAGTTAGGAAACTTTCCTGATCCCATTGTATAAATGGCCTTTAAATAACCCATCGTTAGGTGAGTAAAGTGTGTCAAGAGCTTGTTTACAGATTATTACAATTCTTGGGGAAACTGCTTTTTCTCTTTACTAAAGGTCTGGATAGGATTCTTAGCCAGAAAATGAACTCTTACTTGGTTTATACTATTAAAACATATTCTAAGTCAATTTAAATATTCTCTTTATACCAGTGGAGAAGTATACTAAGAGTTTGGGCAGTCTGAAATGAGAAGTGGTACACAAAAATACTGTGCAGAAAGAAATCAGAGCGCAAAGGCACAAATAACTGCATTTTAAATTAACTGAGTAATAAGAAACCTATTCAGTAATGAAACTTTTGCCTGTTTCTCCTGTTAGAGGTCTGTGTTTCTTTCGCATACCATATTTTTTCTCTTAAAGTTTTCTACTTGTATCCTTTGGTGTTCTAGCATGTTTTAATTTCACTGGTTGGTAATAAACTTCCATTATACAATTATCCAGATTAAATAGGTTGAAATAGATTGGTTTTTATATATCTAGTCAAAGAAAGCTGAAAGTCTAATGCCAGAAGCTAACTTCAAGGAAGATATATGAGGAACCTTTTTGAAGCTTGTGTTGCCAGGATAATTTTTAAAACCTGTTAGGACACTTCCTATAGTGTATTCTGCTATGCTTTGTCTGCAAATCATGTCTTGCTGTATAAAGCTTTGACTATACATGTAATGGAATAAATATTTATTCCTAGATAGCTGAGATCCATGTTTCTACTAAACTTCATGCTCTGCCCCTGTAGATAATCAAGTTGCTGGCAGAAGTCCTCTAATCCTCTTGTTAATGTGGGCAAGATTTGCTTTTTAGGAAAGAGCACCGTCATCCCTTCCTCTCTGTTGTCCATCAGTGCAAGGTGGGACTTGAGCCTTGGTCCTAATTTTCACTCCTGCTGAAACGTGTAGGAATCTTTCCTGACTTTTGAGCATAGAAAAGAATTTTGTTCTGAATTGGATCTAACTGAAACAAAGGGAAATGCATCTATGGAGCAGTGTCTTGCTAGGTATCTTGTGTGCCAAGTCCATTAGTTTGTGTCAGTGTTCCACAGTGGTGCCAATGTTGGTCTGCTTGGTCCCATGACAGATGCCGTGTACTATCAAGGCCAATGGAGCAGCTAATGTTTTAGCTGATGTATTTTTGTTTTCATATAACTTTCCAGAGGTAATGCTTGGTTATTGAGGGGTCTTATCTGGAGGTATGGGCACTTTAGTCTGATGGCATGAGACTGCAGAAATGTTGTAATTCAAATCTTTAATCATAATTCAAGTCTTTTATCATTTTTGTTTTCCCATGGAATGGAGGATTTGATGAGAAAGGATTAAGCCTAAGGTTCCTCTTTGACTGTTTTGTCTCAACATATTTGCCACAGCGAACGCTAAAGCTTTTGTATTTTAAGATACGACAGTCTCTCTAACAAAATGGATGCATTTTATTTTTTACTTGTTATATTCTATACACACCAGCAGCAGGTGGAAGCTATATAACAGAGAAAAACGGTTCCTTTTCAGAGCCATGGGAGCACCGAAATCTTAAAATAGTAGTAATAATAAGGTTTTCCTTTTTGCTTTGCTACATAGAGAAGATATGAAAAAGAATTTGAAAGCCCCTAGTGGCTCTGTGAGAGCCAGATGCTGTAAAGGAGCCAGGCATTTAACAACAGAATCCAATCAGGTTTTAGTGCAAGTGTAGGTGTTGACTGCTCTGAGCACCGGAGTGCCCCTTGCTATCCTCTGTTAGATCCTTTACAACATACATCTTGTAGGTAGTGCTTGAAATTCCCAGGTATGTTGCTTGGGACAAACCTTCCAAGTAACTTGCAATTGTAATTGTAATGTGTTGTTTTCTTAGGCAACTCATATTGCAGATTCTTAAACCTGATAACTTCACCTTATTTAGGCTCCTTCATTTCTGCAGTGCATTATAACAAATACACTGTTTCAATTAAATGCTCTCAATTGATGAAAGTAGGGAGCAAATCGTTCCTTTACGCAGCAAGTGTAATAAATGAAGCCATGGCCAGAACCCAAATATGATATCCTATTTCCTGTAATGCAAGACACTGGAAGCTGTCACAGTTTCTTAAAAAAATACTTCTCCAGTATTTGTCTGGAGGCAAAGATGCAGCCAGAGGATGCTAACCCCGGTACATTCATAGGAGTCCTCATCAGGCAAGCGTGCTGCCCCATTCCTCCTGCCAGATACCAGGAAGTACAAAACATTGCAAGGCCCGGACTTCTCTGGAGTGCCAAGATATTTCTTATCTTTTGAGCCAATATGCTAGAGACAAAGTCCAGGTTATGAGTGTGGTTGAAACACCATTACAGTTAAACAAACAAATGTACTCTAAACCCTCTAAAACCTTTCAAATTACCTTATCGTGGGCTTGAGTCAGGTCTCAAGTAAATACGATAAATGGGCCTGTTGGCTTTTATCAAGTGTCATAATTAAAACCCAACCAAATTAAAACCCAACCTATTCAAATCCTGTAGATTTCCAGTTATGCCTTCTCACATTTATTTTGATTCCAATAAGGTATTTTTTAACTCTGCCCACCATTTATTCAGCCAGCAGTGTTTGTGTCACAACTAATCTGTCATGCTAAGAGTGTGAAACATACCTCTGTTCCCATTATTTGTTTTTAAAGATTGCCTGTGACAGTGAGTGATCTTTCTGCAGTTTTCCTTTCATCTCAAAGGGCCAAATGTTGTTTCGGTTTAATTCTTTTGTAACTGAATAAGTTTTGGTGGAGATCAAATCAGAGGAGAATTTGGATTCAGCCATTTTTGTCACAACAGGTTATATTCCTTTAAAAAATAACTCGGTAGTTTCTTTAAAACACATCAAATCTTTTGAAGCAGATTTCCCTTCAGAAGAGAAACTGAAAATGTTTTCTAATGTCTTCAGCATAAATGGTTTAATTCTTTTGTAACTGAATAAGTTTTGGTGGAGATCAAATCAGAGGAGAATTTGGATTCAGCCATTTTTGTCACAACAGGTTATATTCCTTTAAAAAATAACTCGGTAGTTTCTTTAAAACACATCAAATCTTTTGAAGCAGATTTCCCTTCAGAAGAGAAACTGAAAATGTTTTCTAATGTCTTCAGCATAAACTCCACCGAGTTATCTTTTTTTTTTCTCCTCTGAAAACCGACAGGTAGGAATTTGCTTAATCCAAGCTTGTCCTTTTTTACTTTTCAGACAGCAATATTCATGATAGTTCATCAGTAATTCAGAAATTGGTTTTGCATTGTGGAATTAAATACAAAAATCTTTCATCTCTCAGTTTTGTTGTGAAATGGGAAAATTGATTTGTTCTGGAATTCTCTAGCTGCCTTTTGACCTGCTGTCCTTCAGGCAAACATTCAGTTGTGATGATAGTAATATGTATTTTAGACTGTTCAGTAGTGATTTGCACGCATACTTTCACTGCTTTGAATTTAATTTAAAAGTGCAATACAACCCATAATAAAGCCAGTACAGGCAACTTTGCTGTCTTAAAGCAATAGCTTATAAACCAGAATTAAAAAGTAACAATTTCAAGCAGACATAAGTCTCTTACTTTTTCCGTCCTGGGATAAATCATTCTTCAGAAAACACACACTAGCTCATTAACACAATACTACTTCTAAGCCTTTTTTTTTTTTTAATAGGGAGTTATAACTATAAGCACTTACTGTTATGGCCTGGAATCTTTCTTTCAGCAATTCGGCTTCCTCCATTCTAGAAATCAAAAACAGACAAGTATTGAAGGAAAACAGAATGAGACCATAAGCAAAAAGCCTCCTGGTGGGGCTACAAAAAAAGCTGAGGTGATTTGATCCAATTCCAGAGCAGAGAGAAGGCAGAATTTTTGACTTGTCAGGAGAGTCCCTGAACAGATGAGCAGATCAGTCCAGACAGACACATGTAATGAGGGTGTGTAGAAGAGGCAGACGTGGAGAGTGCTGGCATGAGTTGACTGACAAGTTGGAACAGTGGAGTACAAGCCCTTTTCCTTCAGAAGCTGCCAACTCTTTGTTTTAATGTGCTCGGTTAGCGTGCCATTGCTTCTTTAACTGTTAAATGCCCAAACCAGAATCTTCCAGGACCATGGTAGAAGTAAACTTTTATTATGTTCCTATTTCTCTTTCCTCCCTTTGTGTATGCTTCTGGTGATAAACAGATATTTTAAACTTATTAAGTATTCCTATTTCTTATGAAACTTATTTCACCTGTGTGTTTTAACCTGTTGTAATGTTAGCACTGTAGGTGGCATGTTTGGGTTTTTTTTTTTTGAGAGGGCAGTTTTAATTTAGTTTCCTAGATTAAAGTTTTAGAGAAGCTGTGTTCATAGCTGGAAGAATGTTTTAGAACGGCTAACCTAAAGTAAAATAAACTTTAAGCAATTGTGTCTGTCATTCAATGCAAGTGTTAATCTCTGCAATTACTGGTCAGCTATCTAGGACTCAGGGGAAGCTTTGTCTAAGTAAGGATTTCAGGATCATCATTTCAGTGTTACCAAGATGAGTCTAAAATGCCAGCGGCTCTCATGCTGGATTTCCATTCAGCTGACTTGAAGGGTTTTTTTGCTGTGGGCTTCTGCTGAAAACAGCATTATCCTCCTTAAGGGATGGCATACATTTTGACCTTTCCCATTACATGAGAGGGAGTCAGCCTTCCAAAATCAATCTAGGAAACTTGCAAAACAAGTGGAACTGCCTCTAGTAAAATCCAGTTGTGGAAAAAATTCCAAGGAAGATAAAGCTGAATTCAAACAGCATAAAGATGTAATGTGAATCTGGAATCTCTTTGTTACCCTCAGTATCATGTAACTTAAGCCTTTGTGAGGACAGCAACAGGAGGGTCAGTCGGCATGTTTGTTTTTTTCCCTGCTAATTTATTGAGATGACTAAGTTCAGCAGGATTTGGTGAGGGGTTTTACTTTACATGTCAGTACAGTGACCTGAATCTTGGTGGCAAATCAGGCTCATTACTAGCAAATTCTAAGATGTTACAGAGTTGAACACTTGATGGTGAAGTTACATCCTCATAATTCAATATGAATCAATATTTAATTTCAATTTCCAACTTTCTAGTATGTCATCACTCATCCATATACACAAACAGACTATCCCCTTCCTCACTGGGATTAAGGATGCATTAGTGCTTTGTTTATACTGTGATCCACCCTGAGGTTTTGTTCAAACTTGCAAAGACCCCATGTTTTATTCTCCAGTGAAGATTTTTTTTTGTTTTTTAATATTAATATATGTCTCATTTGGTCAGCACCAAAATTAAAAAAATTACCACATAAAAGCAAATGTGAAGTTCAAAGACAAGTGTACTGAGGTATATCAAGAGACAGATTACATGGGAATTTAAATGCATTCTTTTTATGGATTTGAGAATAAGTTCAACCACCCCACTGAATTAAATATATTCTTGCTGTAGAAACCAATAGAGAGACAGTCTTTCTGTTTAATCTTTCATAAGTTAGTTTAGCTTGCCTTATTATATTTTGAAAAAAACCCCGAATCTTATTTCATCTTTGTTTTCTGTGAAGTTCATCTTGAAATTTAAGTGCATATGTGGATTTCAAAATGTTTAAAAATGTTTAAAGCAGCAAATGATTACATCAGAAATAAGGAAGTCTGTTTTGGGCCAGAATCTGTACTCTGATATAAATGGGATTCCATTCTCAATGGGTGGAGAAATGAGATCAGTATTTCAAGTTCAAATTAGAATCAATGGGATTGCATTGCTTTGAATTTTTATGATCTAAAATATTTTCCTAACTTTATGCTCCAAAATGATTTAAATGCTTTTAAAAATCTTACTTGTGGATGTTACATATTTACAAACCAAAACAGTATTTAACATGTCTTTCCCTAATCTAAACCCCCAGATTTGGAAGTAACCTGAAGATGGTTTCTAAAATGTTGCTTCCCTTTTTAAGTGACCATTATTAAGAAAGTATTTAAAGCCCATTTTAAACATTTTAAATTGTTTAAATCATATATATCCCCTTGCTAGGCAGGATTTGTTGTTCAGTCAATAGGTTGTTATCTTAATCCTATTCTAAATGGGATTTATGTGCAAGAGAAGAAATGGACCAGCTGTCATTTTGTCTGCCCCTTCAGGCTGCTTCACCAATAGGAGTACCCACGGTGTTATAGGTTAGATCCGTGAATCTGAACAGCTGTGTTTTCAGTCTGCAGGATTCTTGGAACAAGGTTTTTCAGAACTTGCCTGCCAGAAATATATTCAGAGGAAACTGTCCACCTATTCTGCAAGGTTAAGCAAAAAACAAAACAAAAACTTTTGGAAGAATAATGTGTTAGCTTGTGTTTCTGTAACTCGCAACTGTATATTTTTCTTTTGGTAGAGCAGATTCTCTGAGTTATGCAGAAAATGTTTGTTGTATCACATGGTGAGTCATACAGGTTGGATTTTTTTGGCTTCACTTCTTCCTTTGTTAATTTCCATTTTGCACTGGGTACCTAATGTAGGAGTAATGATGAGAATCTAAAGTACAAGGCGAAACACTTGCATTACGAAGTCTTAAAGAAAAATGGGTGGGAATTTAGAACAATGCAATATCCTAAACCAAATCTAGAAGTAGGACCACAGAAGCACTTTCACAGTTGGAAATGCAAGTTCCATTGTCCGTTTCTGGAGCACAGTCTGAGTACTGGCGTAGAGAAATCCTGGCACTTCAGAACTGTAGCGGCTGTCCCTGGCCATACTCTACAAACAAAACCACCCTCAGTTTTACTCATCACAGTGGGATTTCTTTTGAAACAAATCATTAACCTAAGGTAATACAAGTACAGTGAGTTATAGATTATTGTAGTAGCAAACAATTGCTTCTGAGAAGAAACATCTCATTAAAGGTAAGGGGCAAGACGGTTTCACTTTTTGTAAAAGTGAGTTTGAAGTGAATGGAGTTGATCAGATTGTTATCAGTTGAAAACATAGCCTATACTTTCTGGAAAGAGTGGTTACTGAGCTCACGAATCACCATTTTGTGCGTCTTAACTAGTCTGATTATTTTGCTTCGTGATGAGCTGCCTTCTGTAGCTGTGTTTGAAACAGGAAAAAGGCATTTTGGACTTGGTATCGAAGTGAATTTTATATTCTTACAGTGAGCAAATGTACTGCCACTACTATGCATTTGTCTGCATGTAGCCTTGAATCTCTGACAGCAGAGGAACAGAGAGGAGATAAATTTTATTGCAGGTCCCTCATTGAAAATGTCTACTGCAGCGTCCTGTCAATTGACGCAAAGGTCTGGTGTCTGGGATGTCTCATCTGATTGAGAAATGGTCTATTCTCCAGCTAGAACCAAGATTTTGCATTTTAAAGGTGAAGAATAAGCCAACAAGAAATAGAAATTTGAAGATCTAAAACCTTTTGTTTATTCCATGCATACAAATAGACAACTAAAGCCTTTGGGCAGTTGCTCCCAAAACTTTTTTTTAGAGAGACTTTCTCTTTAGCTGTATGTTATTTTCCAAAAGAAACAAAGTTTGTTTGTCTCACTCAAAGGTTGGTTTTGAAGGCTGTTTCCACCATTAATCTGCACAGTACTTCCAGCTGTTTCAGTCAACAGTGCATTAATGTTGCACAATAAGCAGCAAACAGCTTTTATCTAGGATACATCCAGCTAAGGAACTCTTCTGGGGTTCATCATGGTGCTATTTTTTTTTTTTTTTTGCTAAAAAGCTTAAGACAGTTACACTTCTCAGTGATGGCAAACTTAGCAGTAAATAAAAGGCTTGAAAGAATACTAGCCAGAAGCAGCACCTATTGCATTAATTTGTTTTACTTTAACCTGATTTCTTTCATATTATAGATAACACATTTTCATGTATCCATCAAGTCATAAATTCCAAGCTAAACTGGAAGGTGTTTCATGAAAAATGTGTGTGTTAATAACAGGAGAAAAAGGCTTTAAAGTGAGGATAACCTAGAGAGACGAAGTTAAAAACTATCCCCAGAATATAATTTTATATACGTGAAAGTGTATATATGCAAATATATATTTTATATATATATAAAAATAATTATTAGTAATTAGTAAATATATTAGGTATCTTTATGGGTACTTGTACATGTTTAAATATTGCATCTAGGGGTACGTATAACTACCAGACTAGTTGTGTGTAGCATGCCTGTGGGAGGCATTGCTTGTTTTCCTTCTGTGGCTCATACATCATTAGCTTTCTAGCCTCTTAGTTTCTGTTGAGGTTTTTTAATCTAACGACCTGTTTAGCACGTGGGATTGCCTGATCCTTATCAGGTGAATAAAATTTAAGATGCTTTCTTTTATACTGTAGTCAGAGTCCATATTATATTAGCCAGTATGCTTAAAGATATGTGATAAATCGGGGGGGGGAAAGAAAAAAAAAAAGCCTCATGTCCCTCCATCAAATTATACAATATTAGAAATTATAAAAAAAAAGGTGTACATTTTCAGGATCTTAGAGGAAGTTCATAACAAAACCTCTGCTAGCTCTCAGGAGGGATTAAAACTTTGCCTTGAAGGCCAATTTTGGAGAAGTAATTCCCTACTAGGCAGGCCTTTTAACGTAATGGATTTCTTGGGTCCTCCCACTGAAGCAAAACCATATCCGAGTATCTCAGTTTTATACAGTTTCATGAAGCTGAATTCTACCTTCTTTATTTGTCTGGGTAGACACACACCCTGAATCTCTGGGAGGAAAAGCCTTGAACTATTATGTTTCTGTTGGTACAACTCCCTTCCTGTTGCTATTCATAACTATGAATAAATTAAGTCTTTAAAATCAAACTAAAGAAACAGCTGTTGGTCATTGCCTTCAATTGCTTTTAAAACATTGATTATTTTAATTGTGTTTTAGAATAAATCTGCTTGTCAGATATCTTTCAATATTGTAGAGAAGTTTTAGAATGCAGCACAGGCTCCGCCGTCTCTTCCGTGGTAGGTGTGTCTATTATATGCACAGTGGAGCCTAGCTATAAATGCTGTTGTGCTAAATACAGATCATCTTGCCCCTACTTTCTAAAATTACACAGTGAACTTTGCCAAAGTCTATTGATTATTTTTTAATCAGTTAAACATGTTTTTTGTAGCCTTTTTCATGTTCCCAGACACTTGTCAATTCTTGGCCTCATGTATTTTGGAAATGTTTTATGAAACTCTGAATGTGGGAGGCTTTCCGAAGCAGTTTTAACAAACTCTGTTGTCTCTCATTTAAAAATCACACTTCAGTGAATAGTTTAAGTGTAATTACTGTGGTGATATTACATGTGAGATTCTTAACAGAATGTGTTCAGGTGCCTAGATAAGCGATAGGATTGTGTGTGTTTGTTTGTTTAAATGTAAACTGAAATAAATAAACCCACAAAGAGTCTGAAATACTCAGGATCAGAGCCTTAAACATGTTGTGGAATGCATTGCTTGCAACCCAGTATTTTCCAACTGCTGCAGATACACACTTCTAAGAATAGTGCAGAGTTTTAAATCCTACCCAGACAACTGTGTGGGGAATTTTTAGCAGGGCTCTGAGAACCAGCTTTAGTTGTCGTGTAGTTTGGTTGTGTTTCATTAAGCGAAACCAAATACCCCATAACCAGGGCCAAATCCTGGGGAAAGTAACAAAATCCACATGGGTACCGTGCTGTCCATAGTAAGGTAAACTGCATGACATATTCTTCTGATTCTTGTTTTCTGATGCTCTCGGAGAACACAGAGTACAATAGTGGTGTTTGGGTCTAATAGGCCTCAGTAGGATTGCAGAGCAAAATTAGGACCTTGCAGACATATTTTTGTGAATGCTTAGTGCCAGGTGTGGTTTCTCCGAGTACAAGTGCTGCTGGTGGAAGCTGTGGAAGTATAGATGATTTGGTCTAGAAGACAGAGCTGAAGGAGGAATTCCTTAGGAGAAAATCTTTCTTCTGGAGCTGGGGGGGGAGGGGGCATGCAGAAGAGGCAGGGACAAGACTGGAGGTGGTGAAGCCATTCAGCAAGTTCCCCTAATGACCAGCCTCTTGTTTGCAAGCTGAAGAATGGGAGCTGTGTAGGTTACATCAGTTGATTCCCATCTCCTGAGGTATGGGCAGAGAGCTCACCTTGCTCCTGTGGGAAGCTGCCTAACTAGCCTGTGCCTGTAGCAAGGTCTACCCCAAGCACTGGAGCTCAGGTGTTCTGCAAGATGGGATGAACCTTATCTGATAGCTCTCAGCAGAGCAAAGAGGAATTACTGCTTTCTCCACCCACACTTCCAACCACATTTTCCAGCCACTTTCCTTCCTCTAACCATTCTGTGAACCAATTGAATTTGCTAATCTGTCAGGAAAGTAATTAAAAGAAAAAAAACAAACCTAAACCCCCAAATCCATGAGTGTCTGCTATGCCAGTGAGCTGAATAGGCTCAACAGGAGAGAGAGGAGTAGTAGCATTAGGGAGTAAGAAGGAATGGGATTCTGGCTGGGAGATGAGCAGTGAGAGAAGATGGAGAAAACATGACTCTTCTGGCAGCAGTGAGTTGCTAGATGAACTCAGCCATCTTGCGGGCCTCAGGCTTACCTTACCACAGTGGTCCAAGGACCACGAGAGACCTTATACTGATGTGTATAATAAGCATGCATGCTTGGCTATTTATCTGAAACTTGAAACTGCTGTGAAAACACGATGACTTCAGACTCTGGCAATCCTTCTTGTGCTTCCAGATATTCAGTATCCTGCACTGTGGGTGGGCAAAAAATATCCCACATACAATTTGTTTTGCGTAAGCCTTTCCAAGTATTAATGGAAAAAAATACGTGATAAGATTATGCAAAACTTTATTGTTAGCAGAGCTGATAAGACTATTTATGGCAGATAACACTTGTTGCAAATACAGGCCTATTTTCTTCAATGAAGAAGACCTATTTTTTTGCTGAGGAGTTTGTTATTTGGAAGTAGTGGCTGAGAAAAACTCTCAACTTGTCAGTCATTCAAACTGTTAACTTCAGCTGCCCCCTGTTCATTTGCAGTGCCGGGTAGGTCATCTGAATAACATGGGGACTCTGACTGAAGGGCTGACACCTGCCATGTGGAGTGCCAAGTGATGCAGCGCAAGCAGCTGAAGCTGAATAGTCATCCGGATGCCTGTGAAAGTATGTCACCAACTTATGTTTTTCAACAGATTCAAGTATTTCACTTCTGCTTCTCATAGCTCTGTATATTTACTTAACCCCTTACCTTAGAGTGGTGATTATTAACTAGGAGCAAAAAAACCTTGGTGTAATATGGTTTCCTTTATTTTTCTTGTAAGATTTGTTTTGATTGTTGGGATTTCAGACCTGTTTCATAGCTACATTTTCTTACAAGAAAGGTAATATTATCATCTTTTCACCTGAATCTGAAGTGGATCCTTTGAGTGATATTATACTGTTTGCTTGATATTCACTTGGGGTGAAATTACATGAGAATTTTGAACTGATACAGAGGCCGTGTGGTGCTAAGAGGCATCCTGCTTCTCCCTCTCTCAGTCCTGGACGTGTATTCCCACAGCTTACTTGGCTGTCTGCTCACTGAACCCACTTGCTAAGCTGACAGGGAACTAACCAAGCAAAATGGTGGCTCTTGCTGAGCTAGTTAGTCAAATCATTACCCAGAGAAGTCTGAGTGCCAAAACGTGGTAAAGGAAGAGGACAGAGGGTGAAACTGTGGCTACTGGAAAATGCAAAGGAGGGGGAAAGAGCAGGGGAAGAGGAGTAGGAAGAAAGGGAAGTGGTGGTAAGCTGTTGGATAAACTAAGCTGTTAAATGTAAATTTACCTTTACAGACTATTTAACACAATGTGGGGAAACCTTTTTTTTTCTTCCCCCTGAAGGCTGACTAGGCCTTCCAAACACTGTTGGCAGATCAAAGGTTAATATTTTAATATCCATGAATAATGCAAAAAATAATCTGGCTGCAAGTTGTATGAAAGAATATTTTGGGGAATATAAAAGCTCTTTTCTTGTCATATCTTCTCAGCTGTGAACAAGTTCTTTTCCCAGTGACATCAGGAAAGCCAAGCTAATCTGCAGCTCATGGTACTGCTTAATTAGATGTAATTTCTGAAGAGTGTCTTTGCAAATTTCTCTTCCTCCTAGCAAGCAGGATCTTTGGTTGGTTGGGAGATCCATTATAGTCTTTGTTTAGATTTCTCACTGTCCAAATGCACCTGGAGACTGATGGCCTGCGAAGGCTGGAGTTGGATATTATTTTAATAATCTATTTTAGCAAAACATTTTTACATTTGAAAATAACACTGTTGCATTTAGCCCGTAGGTGAAATGACTTTTTGAAAAGTGTTTTGATGCATAGTGTAAATCTGGAAAAGGGTCTTGTCAGGTAATTTCTCATTTCACAAAGTATTATAATAGCTTCCTGTAAAGGGATCTAGCTATATTGACAGGCTTATAGCCAATGGAGTTAGGAGACTTCAGGAAGCCAGTTCTTGGGGTTTGGATTAGAAACTTAATCCATGTTTCTTGCTTGTAATCATCACTGGATTGGACACAAATAATTTTGGTGTTTGAAGGAAAAATCAAGAACACACTAGCAGTTCTAGTCGACTGCTATTATCCTTTAATATAGTTGGTCTGTTCTCTTACTTATTTTGGCTAATGCAGCTCAGGATTGTAATAAAAAATTGTCATCATCTCGTAGCTGCTCAGTGCTTGTATGACAAGTTTTATATTCTCAGTTTGCAGTGGACCATCAGCAATGGGAGAAGAACCAAGGAATGAGTAACCCATACAGTAATCTGTCTTTTCACTGAAGGAACACCATATGTCAGTGTAAGTATCAACACCTTTTCACATAGTCTACACTTCAAATACCAGTAAAAAGTTAATTATTAAAGTTAATTTCTGCTGAGATTCAAGAATGTTCTTTATGTAAATATCCTTTCTCCAAATGTACAAAGTATATGTTCAGGTAGGTTCATGTTAACACTTGATTCTCTTAGGGGACAGCCGCTTATATGTCACATATAAGTATTGCTTGGAATTTATGCCATAAATCTCAATAACTGTTGCACTGATTTATTGCTGAGTTGTTTAATGTTATAGCTGAGAAATTGAAGAGCTGAAGTTAGATGGATCAAACAACTTCAATAACATCAATTTGGACCTCCAGCTAGCCGAGTATGGCACTTTTGGGGACCTAATGATCTATCTGAAGGAAATGTTGGCTTAAACACAGCTGAGGGACCTTAGCTCTCTTTAGTCCTAAGAAATGTCCTACAGCAAGGTCATATTATTCTGAACTGATTCTTTTTACCAGTATGGAATTTATTTCATGGTTGACACAGTTTCATTTCATATGTGTTGCTCATATCTAGAGAACTTCACGCCTTTTAATCATATAGGCATATTTCTTATATCATCTCCTAGCCCCTCATTAATTTCATAATTCTGTAAATATCTCAATTAAAAATACTGACAGGCTGTGATTTCAGGTTCCTATTTTGAATACTGGTTGTAGCATAGTAGATTAAATAAAAATGAATTTGCATTTTTAGGAGTACCCCGCCACCACCACAAATTGAACAACTGCAATTAAGAGATGTCTTGAGGGTTACCTGTTCTTAACAGAGGCAGAAGATGGCTTTTGTAGTAATCATTTGGCTTCAGAGAACTGCAGAAAAAAGTTTCCCTTATTGGGAGATCTGATCACTGGCTTTCTGAAGCTAGGTTAAAACAATTTTTTGAGATATGTGCATGAATTCTCAAGAAGTGCAATATAGATCAGAAAAGGAGTAATTTCTACACATTATGACCACAACTCGTAGCTACGTTTAGCTTAGTTTGTCTATGTTCAGATAGTGACATTGGGACCTGTCCTGAAAAATAGGTGAAGGTGTGTGTCGGGGATTTTTCGGAGCTGTGTGAGTGTCCCGAGCTTGCACTAACTGGGTTGTGCAGGGCTGAGCTAATGCTGCCAGTTGTGTGCTACCATATGCAAATTAGCAGTTAGAACTGACGATGCAGGTACTGGTATGGGTTTGTTCAGTGGCTCCTGCTAAGGGCTTAAAACCAACTCTTCTCCTAAGCCCTCGTTCCTTTGACTGCAGGCTTTTGTCTTAATTGCCTTACCTTTATGACAGCTTCAGCAAAACTGACGGCAACACCTGAGCTGCTGGCTGGCACTTTCTCCAAACTGAGAGAGTCTGCTTTCCAAAAACCCTTGTGTGAGCCTCAGCCTCTTCCACCTCCTCCTCCCACTTCTGCTAGACATTATCCTAATCCTCAGTCTTTCTCCTATCCTATATTAATCCTATAAACCCTGAGCAAATCCGTATACCTCTGTCAGTGTTTGGTGAGGAAGGTCCTGTTCCCCAGGATAACAGCTCTCGGTGTGCACAGTCTGCACTGACAGGCTGCAGTCAAAACTGACCACAGTTTGAGTCCCCCAGTTTAACTGTCCCTAACCTAAGCAATTATGAAACCCTCAGAGCAGCTTTAAGTGTTCGTAGGACATTCTGAAAATATTCCTCACATACGGGTCCCTTAGGTTGTGTTGTGTATGATGCTTGTGGTGTAGGACTCTCTTTGAGTGAGTGAAATTAAATGCCAGTTTTGAAAACAACGTGAGAAATACAATAATAGACATATAGGACAGACTTTGAAAGATCATGAGTGTGACTGAAGCAATCAGGATTTCGTTCTGATTACACAGAGCTTTCAAAGAGAAATGTGAATCAACAAAACATCTTGACTCTTGATTCTTCTTGTTTCTCTTCTAGAAAATTACTTTAAATTCTCTAGTTAACCTTGGAAGTACTGATTCAGTTGTGATTTTCTCATTCCTGTAGGTAAAAGCTTTCTGTAGTACAGCTTGTCAAAAACATTTGGTATGAAAAGCAGATATACTAGAGACTGCCACAAATCCTCCTGTGCTAAATCAATGCTTTTGGATCCACCTTCCATTCTGGTTTTTTCCCCCCATATACTTCTTACCTGCATGCTGTGAATGAATCCTACAATTATTAGATCCTACAATCTATTATCCTAGATTAACCTCTTAATTGTATTTTTTTATCTAGCTTCACCTTTAATTTACTTACTTGATCTTTTGAGTGATTAGCCAACAAACTTTGGTCTGATTTACAAGAACACTCCTAGCTGGTGAGACAATGACTAATCTCACTAATTTACAGTTACCTCTAGTATCTAGATACCCTTGGTTTTAGACATGAAACTGGGATAAGAACTATTTTAATTCTTTGGTTTGTTACATCTTTGATTATTCAATTATTTTGTCATTTAATCATTCGAAATAATGAAAAGGTTTACAACAATTCATGAACAAGGTGCCGCCTCATTCCATGTAGATGTGGGATGATTAATAAACAGTTTGAGATCTGTCATGCATTCTTGTTTATCTGTAGGCTAAATTAGTAGTCTGCCTGGGTTAATCTCAGCACTTTAGAAGTTTACAGAGAGTCTCTGATGGCATCTGCCTCCAGTCTGCTTAATTACAAAACAGTTAGATTTGCCTAATCGGGCTTTTGGTTTTTTCCTTTCAAACTCTGGTTTGCTAGGCTCATATCAATAACAAAGCATTATGAAGGAATAGCTGAAGATCTCTATGTTCCTTTGGACTTCTGCATATCGTGAGAATTCTTCATTAGCAGTGTTTCATATTTTTTCTCTGACAATAATGCCTATACATGGCAAATAGACCTTTGCAGTGGCCCTCTGCAATTCAGAAATGACAAACTGCTCCGCATGTGTGTTGCAGTTCTAAGAAAGTGAATCTTATTTTTTTTTCCTAAGGCTCACATGTATGAGAGACATAATGTAAATGACAGTACTAGTTTACAATTATTATAATTCAAACCCAGTACTGCTTAGAGCTAAAACAACAGTACGGTATTCACAGTGGTTGAGGTCTTGATGTGCCATTGTGCAGTGGGAAGACTACACTTGTTAAATTAAAACTGTAAGTGGCCTTTTGTACTCTTCAGTGTCTTGATCTGTGACACTTTTTCAAAAAACAGAAACTATTGAAAGCAACTGAATCTAAAACCATCTGATTCAACTGGTAATGGCTTATTGTTAGGTATCTTGATCAGACAATTCTTGCTTGAGGATTAATATATTGGCTGGCAAAATAAAGTAATCATTGCAAATTCTTCTTTGGTCCTTTAAACAAGAATAAAAAAATGCTAGCAACTTACAACTTATCTTCATTGCCATATCAAAACTGTTTGCAAGAGAAACTTGTGATATAGAAGTAGAGAATAAATTGACAACATTTTGAAGAAGAGTTGAATGAACACCAAAATTAGTTTTTTGTGGTTTTTCTCCCCCCTCAACACCATGAAGGATCAGAATTAGCGTTCACAGGCCTGCATTAAATGAAAAACGAGTAATGCTACACAGTCAAGAAACAGTTTATACATCTACCACATCATATTAAAGTTTGACAGAGTTTCTAGTGACTTCTAACAAACTATGTTACTTTCCAGCTGAACTGCTGTGATATTTGAAGACAGCAATAACTGCTTTCACAAAACCGTAAAGCCTCGGCTGTGGTTTCGCTCCTTTGCAGATGCCATTTTCCCTTGAATGGAGAGGAATAATTTTTTCTTAACCATTCTTTGGTACAATAAGTAGAAGTGTAGTCTTCAACAAAAGTTATTGATTTAATCTGTAGCATATAGCACAGTTTAAAATTCCTGAGAGAAACGTGCATTGCTATTAAAAGAGGTAGATAGTATGACCCAAATAATTTCTGGCTTGTCAGTCTAACATCATCAGTTCCAGGCAAAGTGTTGGGTAGGCTGATACAAGATCTAATAATGCATTAAAGGAAAGTGATATAGTGAGTACCAATACATGGGAAATAAATTCTGTCACTCTAATTTGATGTTACTTCTGGGAAAGGTAATGGAGTAGGTATATTATTTTCATTGATACCTTCATTAGGAACCAAATTTACATAAAGCCAGCTCAAGAGCACAGAGATTGTGAGAGCTAAAAAGTAAAGATGACAGTTCACTGGCATGGGGTGATCTGGAACACTAGCAGACTGTGTGCTCATAACCAACATTCATTTCAATACTGTCAAAAGCAGGGTCATATGTTTAGGAAGGATGAAACTCCTCAGATTAAGGCACTGCCCTGAGACCTTATGATGCTGAGGAGATCTTGGGAGTCATGCTGGATAATCAGATGAATATTAACTCTGATAGCAAACCTGTAGCTAAAATGGCTAATGTTCTAAAGAGATTTAAAGTTCCTCTGTATTTGGGAATGAGTGCAACTGTTGTGGGGAATAGATTGTCCAATTTTGCTGGCAATGTTTCAAGAAGTATGCTAAAATCTGACTGGAATGTTATGAGAAGAATGATAGAAGGATTTAATAGAAACTATATTCTGCAAAAGGAGCTTAACTTATTAAATAAGTTAAGTGGTTCTTCAGGAACACTCTATAAGAAACAGAAATTTGGTAATGAAGGCCTGCTTACTTTTAACAAAATGATAACAAAATTCAGTGACTGGGTGTTGAAAGTTGAAATTTCTGCGTGCTAGAAGAGATTTTTAACAGGGATATTAAGCAGTTAACACAACAAGGTCTGAGTGCAGTCTCTGTTGCTGCAGACTTAAAAAAAAGGGATTCCTTTGGCTGACAAAACCTGACAAATTTCTTAGCATGCTCAGGAAAGTGACCAATTAGATGGTACAAAAATGGCTTAATCAAGGGTCAGCCAAACTTATTAATACTGTTTTGGGCACTTACTGAAATAAGAGTAGCAAAAATCCCTGATGTAGGGCTGGTATTCCCTTCCCCCCAGCCATTCTGCCACCCCAGCGATCAGAAACACTCTTTGCTCTTCCACAGTTTCTCTGGAACTGTTTTCAGGTTGTGAGAACACCTAAGCTTTCCTTATTATCTCAGACAGCACTTTCTAGTTTTAATGAAACATTTCCAGGTTTTTCTCTGAAGATGAAGTTTCCTGGTGGTTGACAGACACAAGTAAGAGTACAGGTGGGAGTAAGACTCTTCCCTTAAGCTAAATTTATTTCAGATTTATACCTAGCCAAAATACTTACATTCTACTCTTCATCTACCTTAGATGAATAGACAAGTAAAATTATTCAAGTTATTTAGAAACCAATGTCTTAATTGATAATTAATTAATATTAAAGACAAGTAAAATTATTCAAGTTATTTAGAAACCAATGTACCAATGTATAATTAATTAATGATGAAGACAAGTAAAATTATTCAAGTTATTTAGAAACCAATGTCTTAATTGATAATTAATTAATGAATAATTAATGAATAATGAATAATTAATGAATAATTGAAAACACTGCTTAAAGGACAATTTAAAAAGGTTTCTTATCAATGTTTTTTCAATTTTCTTCTGACTTTTCACATTACCAGAAGAAACTGCAAAAAAATCTAACACATCAGAATTTGGTATTTGTCACAGGTAGGTGGTGTTTTTGGCAGTTAGCTGACAATATTTAAATAGCATCTACAGTCCTACTGTACCGGTTACAGAATGTATTTACAGAACACTTTTGGTGTGACTGTTGCTGAATCCACTTGCTTGCAACCCTCCTTTTGGAACTTTGTACATTTTAAGCTGTCTTTTATAATCCAGAACCAGTGATTTTCAAATGGGGACTGGATTTGCCGGTTGTTTGGTGGTCTGAGTAATGAAATGTAAGTATAAGGACTGTCTCTCCTCACTGTCTTATCACGAGCCTAGACGAAGTGTGAATGAGTTTGTGTAAATCAGGAGAATCAACCCTACTCCACTGTGTATTTCCTGCTTCCCATCTGACAGATGGGGAGAATAGTACTTTCCTAGCACATGGGGAAGGAGTGCCATTTTTGAACATGGACTACTCCTTGCACAGCCATTTAGATGAGATCTGAATTCAGAATCTAGCTAAAATGATGATTGGTCATTTGGTAAAATAAACATTGGGAAAAAAAATCACTTTAAACAGCCTTTTTGACTTATAGATGTTCATGCAAAATAACAATTGGAACCAACCATAGCAATGACGGAATATTGCCAAAATTGTGATACCAAAATGCAGGCCAGCCCAGAAGAGAACTGAAACAGCTGCTTGATTCCTGTTGAAAACCCTGGAAGTCATAAGCAAGTGGTCACCGTGAAGTATGAGCTGCCTGTGTTTCAAAGGGTGCCTCTGTTCTATTTTACTTCTGTTGCAATAGGCTGCTGTGCCTTACTTGTCTCCATAACTTTATCTTTTAACAAATTATTTTGGATGGCGCAGACCCAGCAGCAGGCTAATACACTATAGTCATCATTAGCAAATGTGATTTGCCCTTGAACAGTCTCCTATGCTAACCATTTTATGCTATCACCATCCTTTTTCAGGAGTAGCTGTATTTGCTAAAAGCAAGCTGCCCCTGTCGATTTGCCAAGGGAAGGTCCTGTCATGGGATTTAGTACCTCTCAAAAAATGTCTCTGTGCGGCTTGGCTGGCTTCTCAATTGTTTGCATGCTGAGGCTGTTTGAATATAGCAGGCTGACTATCTTCACAGAGGGCTATAGTTCAGATCTCATCTTAGTGCCCTTTCTAAATCAGCAACCAGACTGATGTTATGCATTAGCAGATGACAGCACTTGGTTTGGTGATGAGGGGTGGCATTTTTCACCCTGGGAGACTGGAGGCTGAGCCAGGGGCTGCCATCGAATTTCTCCTCAGTCACAGTTTGTGCAGAAGTCCCTGGCTGTCTTGACACGCAGCAGAAAATGCAACCAGTAAGCAGGGCTTCTGGTAAATCCTGTGTCTCCTTGCATTCAGGGTTTCCTTAGGGGTCAGCCTGATGGCATGAAGATGAACTACCTGGGAGGAATAGTACTTCTCCCACTTGGCAGAAGCACCATCTCTGTTATATTGCAGCAGTATTGCTGCCTCAGTTTAATCTTTGTGACGAAGATGTTTGTTGCAGCAGGCACAGCTGCTCTTTACAAATGCGTTGCTTGTGTGACAGGCTCAGCACACTGGGGCAGGTTTTCAGGAGGGCTCGGTCGGCTCTTGTGATGCTTACAGGCAGTTTTCTGAAGACCCAGGACAGTGAGCTCCAAACAGAGAAGAGCTGTAGAAACTCTGCCTCTGTCAGCAGTGCGGGAAGTCTGCTTCTGTGTGCAGCAAACATCTATTCGTGCAAGGAGCGACCACAAGTTCTCTTGTTTTCAGAGGGGCTGTTTATTGGCTTTTGAAAGGAAAAATATGACTTGTCAATAACTGAGCTTCTAGTTGGTATTGAATTCCTTCTGCCTTGATAAGTGGTAGTCGGTGGTGATAGATTATTGTGTAGTGTATATACAGCACAAGCCACAATACTGGGCAGAAGAGATAACAACACCTCTCTCTAGCTGCCTGCACATGTCAGCAAAGTGTGTATCTATGAATGTAAAATCCACAAATCCAGATATTCTTCTTATGCACATATCTCTATAAATAACCCCTCCTTCATTCAGAGAACTGACCACTGACAGAACACAGTCTGTGCAGAGTCTTTTACAACCGATGAAGCATGTTGTGCTCCAGTCATACTAGGTGTTTTACAAACACTTGGGCAGGTGATGGTGCCAGTGGTGAGCTTATAAACTAAGAAAATAAAAGGGGCCTTCATAAAAGGCTTGGATTTGAATCTGTGATGCTTTGTATGTGCTACCTTTTCTGATAATGTTAGAGACCTTATCTATACTGGGCAAAGTGCGCTGTTAGAAAACACGTATTTTAATGTACTTAAAAAAACACAACATGATTCAATGCTTACTGTGACCAAAGATCATCTAAAGCTAGCTGGACTTACTTAGGCTTCCACTCCCTTAACTTTAGCTGTAACTAGATAACTCATTTTTTAACTCAGCTGTCTGTATTTATTCTAGACAATAGCCTGTTTTATGGTATTTATAATGTTGTTTATTCTAACAATACCTTCCAGTCTGGGAAAGTTACAGAACATTTCACTGCCTGAAAAGTTACAAAATTTAATGGGAAAGGTAGGGCATAGTGGGTCATGGTCCTGAACACTCACAATATGCAAGTAAATTGATGTTTTTGATGAACAGTCATAGGGGGTTGGCAGAAAAACACATCTGGTAGTGGGAGATTTCTCTGGGCTGTAGTACTGACAATGAGTGAGATGAGGGGAAAATTAACCCCAGAAGGGGTATTTAAGACCAGAAAAAAAAAATTAGAAAAACATACAGGAAGCCCACTACTTTCTTTTGATTAGTTTGGTTTCATTTTACTTTTGGTACTATTTCATGTCAATGACTAACTTATAGATGTGCCTTAGCAGCTCTGGAAACATTCAAATAGACCACGCTTGAACCTCTGGAAGAGATCTTATTATGTGTTCTTGAGGTTACCTTTATAAAACAGGGAAGAGATCATGAGGATCAGCGATCATGATGAACACTAGGAAAAAGTTAACTGTTACATGAGAAAGTAAGTTGCTGAAGAAGCAGTATTCATGATCTATAGTTTGGTCTTTTGTCTGGGCCATCAGCAGCTATATAATGACAAAGCTTGAAAGCTCTTCGATCAGCAGTTCAGCTCCCACGCTGGGAATGAGGCAGGGCTTGCTCAGCTGATACCTCATTCTGACAAATAAATTGAGTTACAGGATGGACATAGAGCAGGAGTCGGTGTGGCATCAGTAAGAACAGTAATAGACTAAACCTCTACCAGCCACTGTTTGTAGAAGTAAGAGCTTGGAAAGGCTAACCAGCAGCACATCTAGTATTGCTTGTTCAGCTGGAGTAAAGGAAGCACTTTCAAAAAAGGAAGCATAGAAACTGGCCTTGCTCCAGGGATGAACCTGCTAGGGCTTGTAGATGTCAGCTGTCTGTAGTGGGTGGGTAGATTCTATGCATGTTTCATCAGATCCTGGCAGGGTCTGCACTGCCTATGAAGAGGGCTGGGTTGTGTTCTGGCAGGTAAGTACGGGATGACACAGTAGCTTAAGTGTGGAAACAACAAAATGACACAGTCAGACTGCATGAAACTCGGTGAGAGCAGAAAGACACTGCTTGAGCTGGGATTTTAATGTAAGCGAGAGTTCTCCCTCTTCTGAAGTCCTGACATGATAACGGTTCTCTCTGAGGGTACCGGCAATTCCCTTTGCATGTTTTTGTACTGCATGAAACTAATGTTGCCAAGGAAGTGTCCGTAGTTGCTTGTATACCATGGGCTCTGAGAGCCATGAGTACTAGCACACACTTCATAGTTATCGATGATCCTTCCAGCCTGCAGCATAGGGAAATTCATATTAACAACTCAATGTGGCTAGGACTTAATTATATGGAACCTGATCCTCAATTTATAGAGCCTGATCCTCTATGTCTGTTCACCAGTTCAGATCTAGCCAAAGTCCCCCAAATCTGATGTGTAACCTTGACAGAGTTACTTCAGGTTTCTGTCAACAATGCACAGAATCAGGCCTGCTATTCGTGAGCAGCTCTGGGCACTGCTGACCAACATGAGGTTCCAAAGAGCTTTAGTCCCCAGAGTTACAGCACAAAGTTTGCTCCTGGGGGTGAGGTGGGGGGAAGTAGCTTTAATTATTTGTAGAGATCAAATTTGTTATAGAAGGTTCTGGCTGTGCAATGTAATTTCTTTATAGCATCTGCTGGGATATTGCAAGCTTGGGCTGAAGGAGGGGCCAACAGCTTAGCATCTCATCTGCACTGAGGGAGCCAGCCAAAAGAACATTACTCTTGTAATGCTCAGAATTGACTGGAAAGCTAGAAGTAATTTTCAGTGGCACACATAAGGTAGGTTTTGGCTCATTCATAGGCTCCTGGGGGCAGTTTTCTAAAATAACATTTCTTGGGGGTATCTTTCTAAAGACACACACACAATCTTTATACCCCTAGCATTGACTTTGTAAGGAAGATTGAGTATCATTGTCTGTTATTTTGATAGATGTTGTAGAGTTATGCTAGGAATAACAAACAACCTGGATCTATCCTCTGCCTGGGAGCCCTTGAAAAGCTCCGTGTAGATGGGAAATATCACTTCTTACTGCAGTTCAATTCTCACCTCAAAGAAGGTCATTTCTGTGTGCTCTGTGAACCTCTTGGAAACGTGTTTGTTTTGAAACAAAGAGTCTTGAACTTCAACCAAAAATCCCACCTAGGGGACGGACTGTGTCTGTCTTTATGCTCAGTTTTGCATGGATCACAGTGCATGTCCCAAAACAGCAGCCATGCATTACTAGTATAAGCATCCCTAAAATCTAATTCTTAAGTAAAGTAATATGCTTGTAGATAGATACAGTTTAGTTTTTGTTTCACTATGTAAAAGAACATCTTGAAATATAAGGATTGATTAGAAAAATTTTGCATCTCATTGTAAGGAATTTCTTTTATGGAATTTGCTGACTCTCTTTGGAATCCACTGAGCAATCACAGGGCATGGTGATTTCTACTATGCAGGGGCTGAGGAGGCAAAATGCACCTAGAAATGAAGTATTTGTAGTTCAAAACACATAATTACAAGCTCTGTCTGGGCAGACTCAAGGTCAAGCTTGTTGCCTCGAGACAGAGAATCTTTATGGGAAATGGCAGCTAAGGATTAAGTCTATAGAGGAATATATTTGCCCCCTGCCCAAATACAAGACAAACTGCATTAATGTGCTTCAGTACATTGAATTACTCTGCAGCGCAATTAGGAGTATCTGCCAAGAAGTTTTTTGGAGAAGATAAATCTTTGGTTTCTAGCAGCAGCATGTGGACAAATGACAGTCAAGACACACATCATCCTGGCTGTTCTGCAGTCAACTGGGAGCTCTGCACTCACTGCATTAGGGGAAAAGGAAATAAGATTACTCTGGTGTTTCCTGAGTCTTCTAGCTTTCATTTTTGGCTAGTCAGCCATTGCCAAAACAAACAGGGCCAAATTAATTCTTTGGGTATCTTTGAAGTCAGAGGAGTTATAGTTGTACTAAGTCCCAAGCTTCTTAATATAAAGGCTGTGCTGAATCTTGCAGGAGAACCCCCTTTTGAGAGCTGCTCTTTAATGGAATGCAGTGTTTAGCGTGGCTTTTCATTATTCATCATGAGTCACCTTGCTGCTTGTTCAAAAGCTGCATTTGCAAAGAAGCGTTTTTGCCTTTTCTCAGTTTTCAGTGAAACATGAAAAAAATCTCATGAAAACAATTAAGAATTGTGCTTAGGCCCATCGGTATGCTGTGGATTAATGAGGAGATGGGTCAACTAGGGTAAAGGTTATTTCAGTGACAATGTTTTGTTTCCATTACTGCATTTAAAGGTCTCTTGATGCCCAAAAGACTTCATAGGGTTCCTTTTGCTATTACAGTGTTGTCTCTTTACCTCATCCTCTCTGCTGTGTGCAAAAAGTCACGATAGGCCTGTTGTCTTTGCAGTCTTTGACCTAGGTTACAGCCAAAGTTACTAGCAGGGAAAAGTGTCTGTTCTCCTTTCCCCTCTTAATGTAGGGACTGATTTTATCTACCTCTTAAGCTGATACAAAAAGTAGTAGAAGTTGTTTGCACAAATGTTTGCATGATCCCACTAGGATGAGCATGACCCATGTTCAGATTTTTTCCACTGGCTGCTTCATATTCCTTGTGATGGCTTTTACCTTGGAGAATTAAATTGGTTTTTCTGCACCTGATAATCCCCATGGTAGACTTCCCCCAATACTCTGACTTTAACATCACATAATGATTTCAACAGGACTGACTCACATCACTTGCAACCTAGAGCAAGTTGCAAGTACTTGGCATTCCAGTCTATGTAGCAGACAAATACTTACCTTCAAGTACTTGCTTTTGGGAAGCCATCACAGTGAAACTCTAACTGATGGACAAACCCAGGCTCAGAGGCAAACATTTGTTAGTTTTCCCACTTTTTTCTCTTTCACATAACAGCTGCTGTGTTTTCCAGCTTACTGTTTCCTCAGCTAGCATTGCCAACATTAGCTGTTTCCAGACTAATGGAAACTTTCTTCTGAATGAAGCAAGTTGTACTGCCATCTATTTGAAGATGGAAAACATTTGTAATCTTTACATACAAAGAAATAAGATCTCACCATAAATATAGAAGCAAAGTGTTGTTTGTGCCCAGATCTCAAATACGTCTTTGAAATAGCTGTGAGCTGGAAAAAACATTTGGGAATGTGAAGGAAGATGAGTGCTCTAAACGTCTCATCACGAAATGCAAAAAGTTGTTATTTTATTTTGCTTCTTGAGCTCTTTATTCCCACAGGAGATGGCCTTTTGAAAAAGGAAATGTGGTAAACAGGAAAAGAAGGCATTTAAGGAAGAAGCACAACTGTAGCCTGAATTGTTGGCTTGGCCTTATCACATTCTAGATAGGGGAATGGAAGATGAATGGATTCACACCCAAATTCCACTGCAGTCATCAGCAGAAACTTTAGAACTGGGCTCAGGGGCCACATGTCCACCTCCATGTGCAGCTGTTAAAGTGCAAGGATCTCTCAGTCTGTGTCCTGACATACTTTTAGTTGGTTGATCCTGTTCTGTAAATGGGAGTGGTCAGGTATTATGGGTGCAACCACAGCGACAGAGATGTCTGTAACCTACCTAAGAGAGGTCTTGTGTAATTTTTGTGGCAGGGATTCATGATCCTACAAATCTGGCCTTTTTTGTTCTCTAGTCAGCATTTTCAGGCCTCCCAAAAGAGCATGACTGCTGTCTTCATTCTTTTTCTGCAATCTGCAGCCAGAGATGGTATTTTATTGAGGATATAAAATGCTGATCTCTTGAGTCGTTTCTCAGATTTATCTAGAGTATGGAATAACTTTATAGTTAAGGCAGTTTTGCACATTCAGAAATGCCTCAATTAGAAAACAGAACTGCAGAAATGAAGCTACAAGTAAATGGACA
The DNA here is from genome assembly GCF_000699145.1 of Aptenodytes forsteri. Classification (NCBI taxonomy): domain Eukaryota; kingdom Metazoa; phylum Chordata; class Aves; order Sphenisciformes; family Spheniscidae; genus Aptenodytes; species Aptenodytes forsteri. The sequence continues at coordinate 315,830 of NW_008794451.1, forward strand.
TGTAAAAATATTCCAACTTTCTGTAATAAGCTTTAGACAGAGCAGATTTCATAGTTAAATATTAAGATATTGTGATCTCCCTGTCTTAAAACCAGATTAGGAAATGGGTTATCAACTGAATGATTTGATTGTCATTCTGTTTATGTATATATATATCACAGAGGGAGCCACGCTTTTCTGTAACTTTCATGTGGCAATTGCCGGAAAATAACAAGTAAAGAAACCAGCAAAAAGTACTGGTTTATACAACTTCATCTGCGTATTTATATAGACTATGTAATTACTAGAGATGGTTGCTTTACAGTAATAGGGCGTGACAAGTTATCCATCACTTGATATCTGGTCCCCCAGCAGACATTTTGAGAAGTTAAGGAACTCTGCAGTAGCTTCTATGTGTTTGTTTTCATAAGAACATTCATTGGGAGACCTGTCAAGTGCTTGCTGTGTCAATGATCTCTCCAGAGTCTTTCTTATATTCGTTAATTGCCTGAAAATTGCTATGGTATGCTCATTTCAGGGATTGTATTACAGGCCAAAGGTAAGTACAGTGTTATAAAGTAAACCAGGAAAAATTTCACCTCTTCTCCCATAATTTAATTTGTCCAGAGGTATATGTTGACTTTTTCATCCAATGCATGTCTTATCCAAAGTAGAAAATGATATATGAATTTAAGAATTAAACTATCAGCATAGCACCACTGAAACTAAAAGTTCATTTATACCACAATGAATCCATAATCAAATATCTTTGAACCTGTTTGTACTTCTCGACATGCTTTAAATGTTAGATTAATATTATTACCAGCTATTAAGCATGAGACCTTCCTATGCTGGGAATATTCCTTATCAGATCTGGGTAATCTTCCTGTTGAAATATCTCTCAGTCAACAGATGGAGTGGGTATCTCCCTAGCTAATGGCTAATAGATAAGTGCTGCTCATTAGAGATTTCCCTTTCATGCTTACCGCTTGCCAACCAGCCTTTGGGAAACTTGATTCTTGTAATCTCTTTAGTAATCAGTATGGACAAAGGTACTGTAGGAATTAAATAGAATAAGAGAACTGTGTTGGCTCTAGCGTAGGCAAAGGAAACCATTCCAAAATGATAAGTGAAGGTTTGGTGCTATAGGTAGAAAACTATAGGTAGAAAAAAACCCTATAACTACACCTTCATAGTGTTTGCTAGGAATCACATTGTCCACTGGCATGCATGGAAACATACAGTAGTGGAGGATCTGACACTGTATTTCCATAATGGATTGTGAATTCCCCCTGGAATTCCAAAACTTAGTGTCTTTAAACAAATAGAAGCAGCTCTCTTGAGTCTTAAGTGATGAGCACATTCTGTGAGTACCAGTTTACTGTGATTCAGATGCCTCTGTAAAGTTACTCTGTTTTGTTACAGAAAATACCACCTGGAAACAGCTGGATAGGTGTTGAGCTATGATTACTACCACTGAGTCCTGCTATGTAGCACTGCTGGAAATTGTGCGTACCAATAGACCATAGTCAAACAGGCTATTACTGCTGTCACTCTGAGTCAGTCCAGACTTCCCCTCAACAGCCAGCCTTCCTACCCTCCCCTGAACCCTTCTACCCTCAGACTTTCATGACATGACCTATTATACCTTTTTTTTGCTGCTTCCAGGTACTTAAATTAGTGAACTCAGGGAGGCTCCTGTTGCTCTGTGTGCAGATAGACTTTGCTATCAGTTGCATAGCTGGTTGCGACTGATTTATACAAGTCCCAGCCTGAACATGATAGGGACAGTGCCAGGCAATCGCAGCGCTGCTGTTTGCTATCTGCCTTTTGCTCTATATAGCCACGTTCTGTGCACTTCTGACACAGTCCCACCAGGAATTTTTTTAAAAAATATTTTTTTTCTGATGCAAATTGGAAGAGGAGTGGCACTAGAGCACTGCTGAAAAACTAGAAAACCTTTATGTTCATCTAGTTCCTGGATTTCCGAGAGGAATTTACCTTGACACTTCAGCCAACAGGAGCATGCAAACACTGGGACAACTTTATACGTCCTTTCTTCAGGAAAAAGGCTATAGAAATCAATGGCCGTTTGTTGGACTGAAGCTGCCAGAATTTGATTTTAGCCTTCTCTGTGTCTGACGTTGGATTTATTTTCATTTTTAAAATGAGTGAAATTTTTAAAACCAAAGTCAGTGAAAATCTTCACTACGTATTAACCTGCATCTGCTTAATCTCTCTCACAGGAAGTTAGCAGAGCCGTTCTTTGTTGAGATAGACATCCTGAGATTAAACTAATTGCGCACCAATGTTTAGACATTTGTGGGAGAGTGTCATTCCACCAATTCCATGTACAAGTTTCACTATGAATGTAGGATAGACTTTAGATTCCCTCTGCAGTCAGTGGAGATGGGCGTCTCCAGAGGGCACTTTGGCCATTCCTAAAGTAGATGAGTTGCTTTCTGGAAGTGGCTGACTCCCTCTGCTGACTACAGAGCCTCTCTCTGCTGTGCTAGTTTTCCTGTTGAGAAAACAATGTTCTTGATTCTTTGTATTAAAAGCCCCAATGCATGTTAGAACAAGTCTAATGTGTGGGCAAATGAAAGACCGCATACTTTGAAAATATATTAAATCAACATTTTAACACGAACAGAAGCATTTATGTTGCATTTTCATGTTAATGCACACTCTTTATCCACCCTAATATGAGTGCTCACGAGTGTTAACTCTGTTGGACTGTTGACTGCTGTCAAATCTAGGAAAAACTGAAATGCCATCCTGGAAGGGAACCAAGCTGGATTTATGTCTATTACCCCTTTACCAACCCTGCACAGCCCAGCACTGATACTTCTGACAAAGGCCTACCAGCCTCGTGGTAGGCAGATAAGGAATAATCTGCTCTTCTCTCATGGGCCTTACCTGATCTGTAGCAATTAAAGATTGGCTTGAATTCAGAAACATTAAATAATTTTTCTACAAAGCTGAGATCCTAATTGTACTTGAAAATTCTGGAAATAACTACTTAATCCCTTTTTTAATATTGAATTGTAGGTTTCAACAGCCTCCTGTGGCAACAAGTTCCACAGTTCAATTACACAGTGAGTGTAAAAGTATTATTTTGATTTTCTGCCTTTTATGAAATGCCTCCTTGTTTTTGAATAGAGATGCACACAGATTAGGGGTTTTTATTCCTTACTTTGTCGGCTCCTTTCTGCATTGTTTCTAAAATAAGTGATTTTAATATTCTCTGTTTTTCAGGGAGTAAGGTCTTTTTTCCACCCTTCCCCAAGTCCATTCTAATTCTCAAAAATCCTTTCCATAGATGCAGAGACCAGAGTGCACATAATATTCTAGACAAATTTGTGCTAATTATTTCTATAAACACATTCCAACATTCTGTTTTTCACAGTTTCAGCCTTTATATATCGTCTTTGTGTTTTTGGCTGCAGCTGTGTACACAGTTACATCTTCACTTACCTAAGATAATGCTGATGTCCATTTCTTGACCAAATATTACCATGCAAACACACCTACAGCTAATTCAGAGTTCAGCAAAGTGTCCTAGTAATTAGCACCACGTTTATCAGCTTTGATTTTCCTTTCTCATCTTTGTGTCCATTCACCTAGTGTGCTTGGATCCCTTTGTGTAATAATTTTAATTTTTATTGTGATGAGCATGGTGTGATTGATTGATTGATAGCGGAGCTGAGATTCTACATTCCTAGGTAGAAATAACCACCCATGGTAATCTGCGTGGGAAAACTTTAGTTTGTAACTAAGCATATTTAGGAAAAAAACGCATATGTTATGTGTATTATTTAAATGAAATAATGAACACTAACAGCTATAGTTAAATGAGTGAGGAAGAAAAAAAGCACAGGAGAAATTTGGTAATTTCTAAACCAGTTCCTAATTCTTCTGCTTATTTCTCTAAAACATAAACGTCTCTACCAAAACAAATCCAAAACTATGGATGTCCAGGGTTGTAATTTATCACAAAGCAGGCAAAAATGACTGTGGCTAATTTTCTTCTCCAAGAGTTCAATCTGAAATGAATATTCTGAGCATCACTATTAAAGCAGGATGTGAGAGAAAGGTAAACAGCCAGGGGAGACTTCTGCTCCATGCGAAAGGAAAGCCCCTTGCATTTAAAAGAAGCTCCATCTGTGCAGGCAAATTCTATAGACAAGGTGCGGGCTAGGGAGAGGAGGGGCGAAATGCAACAGCGAAAATTGGAAGAAGAGAGATTGAAATAAAAGGGCAATCTGAGGATATAATTTAGAGAGGCAAGAGAGAGAAGATTGAAACTATCTGTGTTCAGCAACTTAAAGAGAAGATTAAGGTGCCAGAGTGTTTGAAAGGTGAAATAACCAATTTTGAGAGTGAGAAAAGCTGAGCAGGAGTTATAATTTATGGAGGTTAGGGACTGAGAAGTTAGGTCAAACATGAGCTTCATGAGAATGCAACTTCTGATAATGGAATCATCACATAAGACAGCAGAAAACTCAGTGTGTGGGATGTTTAAGGCAATCCATTGCTGGATATAGCTCTGATATCCAAAGAAGATGCACAGAGCAAGGCAAGCCATCTTTGTTGATACTCGTTTCTCAGTCATGGCTCTCCTCACAATGCTTTTTGCTCCCTTTCCTGATCATACAGAATGTTTAAACTAGAACTGGCTAATTAGACTCCCTTATTAAAATAAGTAGTTCTAGTTCTGACAGTGAAAAGTTGTGGTTGAAATTAAAGCCAAACCACACAATAAGTGTATCTATGTAAGCAGTGATTATTGCTATGCATGGCTGCTTTGCTGATGGACAGATTAGCACAGTGATCACAGTGTTTCTTCTGTATTCAAAATCACTCTCTAATACTGTTTAATGTCAGAAGCAGGTTTAGAAAAGTTGGATCAAATTTTACTATATTTCAGCATCCCCTTCTCCTTCCTTTTTCACCTGTCTTAAAAAGTTAGAAAATTTTACTATATTTCAGTATCCCCTTCTCCTTTCTTCTTCACCTGTCTTTCTATCCTCTCTCCTTGTTTTCCCCTTGTCTCCCAAGAACAGGTATAACCAGTCACACAGATATTTTTAGATTTGTGTAGTTCTAACTTTGAAATAGATACTCATCTGTTGTGAATGGGCACAAATGCATTGAAGGTATGCTGGATTAATACAAATAGTTCTCTGTCCTGTCCTCCCGCATCTGAAAGCACAAGAACTCATAATCCAGATCCATGCCATAATTGTAGATGTATAAACTAAGAGGGTTTTTTTAGTAAGCAAGAAAAGCAGAATGAAGAGCAGGATCAAAATACTATCTGTCTGCTGGAAAGACAGATTTTGATAATCACATTTCTTAAGAGCAGCATGCAGCCTAAATAGATTTTAAGAAATTGGAATCTTACCTTTTTTGTCTTTGATGTTCAGAAACCAAAGCGTCAGGCTGCATTTTGATGTCACATTTATCACTACCACTTTGCAAATGACGACAGGGTAGAGGACTGAAAGAAGTACAGTCTGAGATGATAAATCCTTTTGATGCTGTGTTATTGTGCTTTATTCATGCACATATCCATCCAGGTGAAGTTTGACCTTCTTTTGTGGGCTTAAGAAAAACAGATGGAAAAAGATATTTTAGAAATGTCCACGGTGGGGCTGAGAAATACTTGCTAAAGGCTTTTCCTCTGATAAATCAGTTATCATTTAAGGGACCTACTTGTGTTGTTTGCCGGTTATAATCCAGTAAATATTTAACTGGCTAAATAAGAGACTTGGGGCTGTGTGATTTATAAGTGGGTGTAGCCCTTACTTTGGCATTTATTGTGGCCCTTTGTTCTGGACATAGCCTAACTAAATTAGCAGGTGAGGTAAAGATTGCGGTGATTTACTGTAGTTTCTGGACAGATAAAAATGCTAGGCAGGTGCTAAAGGTTGCTTTTAACAAAAATTATAAACTTTCATATCATGAACTATTTTAAATGAAATAAGTGTGTTGACAGTCTTCAGGAAAAATCACAGCAAATGCATTCTAAAATTGAACTTCTGTAATCAGGAATGCTAAATTTTCTTAGAGATACAATGAGAGTACTAGATTGGATATGGAATCAATACATGTTTTCTTTCATGCAAAATTGCTTTGAAAGCAATAATTTCATGACACCTGTTCGATTTTCCTGTGTCAAGTTTCATGACACCTTGATTTATCGATCTAGTGGTGCGTGAAGAATGAAAGGAAACGTGGCTCCAAATTTGATAGGATGCCACACTTGCTCTCTGAGCCATATCTCAGACTGTGCAGGATTCAGCGTACATGATGCAGAGAATGCCTGTTTTGAATCTGCAAAGGATTTGGCCAAAAGAATATGCAGCCTCAGATATTCAAGTTGCTTATTAGACAAATTGAAAAAACTGGAAAAGCCGCTTCTCTCGACAGATATGTCAGGAACAAAGAGTTGAGGAAGCGGGGAGATTGGGAACAGGTCAGAAACGCGAGGGGCCATTGCCACTTGCAGTGGAAGTTTCAGGGGTTGGGGAATCTGGCATGAAAATCTCTGAACTATCACAGAAAGACACAGTCTTTTTAGTTCTTTCCATTTTGGTGATGTGGGATCTCTTTGAGATGTGGAAATATTCAAAGGCCAGCTGGGGTATTGTTCTGTGGTTTGTAATAGTAGTAAAGGTAGGTTGGCACAGGCATTGGTTAGCACAGAAACACCAGCTGCGTGGCAATCTGGGTCCAAGTGTACGATACTTGTGCTGGCTGATACAAGCTTTGTTCTGCAAGCAGCGTACCCCATTTCCCAGAGGTGACTCCTGCTGCGCAAGATTACCAGCTATAAATAAGGTCTGCTCTTTGCTCGTGCGGAGATCTGCTGACTTATGAGACTCGCTAGTCCCAGAGTTTTGGCTTCCTACCAGCAGAGCTGAAGGCTGGTGAACTGTATCATGGTACCACCTCCTAGCCTTCCTTCTTAACTCATGGTCCCAGCTTTTGGGTAGGTAAACATAAAAGAACTGGAAAATATAATTTTGTAGGTGTCCTTTCTACACTTGGCCAGGTAAAACTCCTAAAAATCCTGTGCTTCTTGTGTATATATTTCCCTCGTTATTTGTCTTCAGGAAAAGATGAGAAAAATATGTTAAATGCTAGTGAGGAAATAATTCTATAGGAGGTTAAAAAAAAAAGTCTTTAACTGCGCTGACTTGAATATCCACTCCTTTATGCAAGATTTTCATCTTTAGATTGCATAAGAACCCAAACATTGTAATTTAAAAAATATTTCCTTTAAAAAGAATTCTTTGCATGTGAATCTTTCCGGAATGTCTGTAGTGCTGCTTTGCTGATGGACAGATTAGCACAGTGATCACAGTGTTTCTTCTGTATTCAAAATCACTCTCTAATACTGTTTAATGTCAGAAGCAGGTTTAGAAAAGTTAGATTAAATTTTACTATATTTCAGTATCCCCTTCTCCTTTCTTCTTCACCTGTCTTTCTATCCTCTCTCTCCTTGTTTTCCCCTTGTCTCCCAAGAACAGCTATAACCAGTCACACAGATATTTTAAGATTTGTGTAGTTCTAACTTTGAAATAGATACTCATCTGTTGTGAATGGGCACAAATGCATTGAAGGTATGCTGGATTAATACAAATAGTTCTCTGTCCTGTATTCCCGCATCTGAAAGCACAAGAACTCATAATCCAGATCCATGCCATAATTGTAGATGTATAAACTGGTCGGGTTTTTTTAGTAAGCAAGAAAAGCAGAATGAAGAGCAGGATCAAAATACTATCTGTCTGCTGGAAAGACAGATTTTGATAATCACATTTCTTAAGAGCAGCATGCAGCCTAAATAGATTTTAAGAAATTGGAATCTTACCTTTTTTGTCTTTGATGTTCAGAAACCAAAGCGTCAGGCTGCATTTTGATGTCACATTTATCACTACCACTTTGCAAATGACGACAGGGTAGAGGACTGAAAGAAGTACAGTCTGAGATGATAAATCCTTTTGATGCTGTGTTATTGTGCTTTATTCATGCACATATCCATCCAGGTGAAGTTTGACCTTCTTTTGTGGGCTTAAGAAAAACAGATGGAAAAAGATATTTTAGAAATGTCCACGGTGGGGCTAAGAAATACTTGCTAAAGACTTTTCCTCTGATAAATCAGTTATCATTTAAGGGACCTACTTGTGTTGTCTGCCGGTTATAATCCAGTAAATATTTAACTTGCTAAATAAGAGACTTGGGGCTGTGTGATTTATAAGTGGGTGTAGCCCTTACTTTGGCATTTATTGTGGCCCTTTGTTCTGGACATAGCCTAACTAAATTAGCAGGTGAGGTAAAGATTGCGGTGATTTACTGTAGTTTCTGGACAGATAAAAATGCTAGGCAGGTGCTAAAGGTTGCTTTTAACAAAAATTATAAACTTTCATATCATGAACTATTTTAAATGAAATAAGTGTGTTGACAGTCTTCAGGAAAAATCACAGCAAATGCATTCTAAAATTGAACTTCTGTAATCAGGAATGCTAAATTTTCTTAGAGATACAATGAGAGTACTAGATTGGATATGGAATCAATACATGTTTTCTTTCATGCAAAATTGCTTTGAAAGCAATAATTTCATGACACCTGTTCGATTTTCCTGTGTCAAGTTTCATGACACCTTGATTTATCGATCTAGTGGTGTGTGAAGAATGAAAGGAAACGTGGCTCCGAATTTGATAGGATGCCACACTTGCTCTCTGAGCCATATCTCAGACTGTGCAGGATTCAGCGTACATGATGCAGAGAATGCCTGTTTCGAATCTGCAAAGGATTTGGCCAAAAGAATATGCAGCCTCAGATATTCAAGTTGCTTATTAGACAAATTGAAAAAACTGGAAAAGCCGCTTCTCTCGACAGATATGTCAGGAACAAAGAGTTGAGGAAGCGGGGAGATTGGGAACAGGTCAGAAACGCGAGGGGCCATTGCCACTTGCAGTGGAAGTTTCAGGGGTTGGGGAATCTGGCATGAAAATCTCTGAACTATCACAGAAAGACACAGTCTTTTTAGTTCTTTCCATTTTGGTGATGTGGGATCTCTTTGAGATGTGGAAATATTCAAAGGCCAGCTGGGGTATTGTTCTGTGGTTTGTAATAGTAGTAAAGGTAGGTTGGCACAGGCATTGGTTAGCACAGAAACACCAGCTGCGTGGCAATCTGGGTCCAAGTGTACGATACTTGTGCTGGCTGATACAAGCTTTGTTCTGCAAGCAGCGTACCCCATTTCCCAGAGGTGACTCCTGCTGCGCAAGATTACCAGCTATAAATAAGGTCTGCTCTTTGCTCGTGCGGAGATCTGCTGACTTATGAGACTCGCTAGTCCCAGAGTTTTGGCTTCCTACCAGCAGAGCTGAAGGCTGGTGAACTGTATCATGGTACCACCTCCTAGCCTTCCTTCTTAACTCATGGTCCCAGCTTTTGGGTAGGTAAACATAAAAGAACTGGAAAATATAATTTTGTAGGTGTCCTTTCTACACTTGGCCAGGTAAAACTCCTAAAAATCCTGTGCTTCTTGTGTATATATTTCCCTCGTTATTTGTCTTCAGGAAAAGATGAGAAAAATATGTTAAATGCTAGTGAGGAAATAATTCTATAGGAGGTTAAAAAAAAAAGTCTTTAACTGCGCTGACTTGAATATCCACTCCTTTATGCAAGATTTTCATCTTTAGATTGCATAAGAACCCAAACATTGTAATTTAAAAAATATTTCCTTTAAAAAGAATTCTTTGCATGTGAATCTTTCCGGAATGTCTGTAGTGTATCTGGCTGTAGTCTGGCTTAGGTCTTGATAAAATAGCTTCCAAGAGTTGTATTTTAAGGATCTCGCTCAGGAGGTCTGGTACGATAAAGTCTCCCTCTTACGGGGTCTCGCTGGTATTGTCCGGACTCTCACGGGTTCCCCGCAGCATTTAGACAAGGCGTGTGGGACGGGGCGTGCTGCTGCCGCGGAGGAGGGCTCGGCTGGGGGCTCTGCTGAGCGTGGTGCTGTGGTGCAGCGGGGCGGTGACACCTCGCCGTTGTCCTCGGGTAACTGCGGAATGGCTTGTGGGAAGTCAGCAGGCAAAGGTGGTGAGCACTCTGGGTATCAGATAAGAAAGAAAACCAGAGGCGATCCCAAATCCCACATGCTGCTCATTTTTCTGACACCTCAGAAAGGCAACAGCCAGCAGGAACAGAGCACTGAATCTCGAGCTTGATTATTAACTGTTTAATGCCTCAGGGCACAATTAGTTTTAGAGCAATGTAAGAATCCTAATTCATTAAAAAGTCTGTGCTTCTTACTTGGACAGAAACAATATAGCTTATCTTTGAATATTTCTCTTTTGTATTGTTTTTTATGATCTCTAAAAACATACACATGGGATTACTTTTTGCTATAGGCCTGTCACCCTTTAAAAAGGGGGTCAGAAGTGTGATTATGGTATTATAATTGTATAATTTATATGCATCCCCTATATATATTTAATAAACACTGTGTGCAATGTTCAAGCATTACCTACAAAGGTTTAGTTCTGGTCTACTGTGAATATTTTGGCCAAATTCGGGTAAACCAATACATGAATAGTAACATTAAAAGTGTGATGGGAATGTAATGAACATACACAAATATTCAGAAAAGACTGGACAAAACAGAGAGGTACGTGCCAGACTGGTAAGAAAATCTCCCTTCCTTCATAACATAAAGATTTTCTTGTTTATTCATGAAAACATTGTCTGGGTCTATGTGATGCAAAAGACAGGAGCATGCGGTTAGTGCTCTACAGGTTTTATTTTGGACATTCAAAAATATGCATAGATGTACATTAAGGACCACAGACCATGTTGGCTTTACTTTATATAGAGACTTTTGTCTTCATATAGTAGTGTCTGTAGCTTGAAATTATCTTAATATTATTTGTTGTACTATGGAAACTTTGCTTGTCTGAAGAGATAATTTTGTTCCCAGAACTGCTACACAGTATTATAGATGTGATGATACTTTCCTGATTACTTTCTTTTGAGTCTTGCTGCTACTGAATTTTAACCCAAAACCAGCTTTAAAGTAAAAGGAACGCCTTTTCCTCCTCTGTTAAAATACCATCTTTTTTACTGTTGCTCAGTTTAACCAGAACAGAGAGGCAGTAGCATGGTGGGCTGGCAACTGAACAGCTCAGGGCAGCTGATGGATTTATGCTTCATTATTTTTTTTGTTCAACTGGTCAGATATGAGAGGCAGTAGCAAAGCGTGTCAAGTCTCAACTTTTCTACGTAGTTCTCATGACGTGCCACCTAAGTCAGTCAAGAGCTGTACATAGACTCCCTTAAAATGGAGGTATTTTATGGAGATGTTGAAATGCAAACCTACAGCTTGACTTGAAGTCTCTACAGATTTGCAAATATCACCCATGATCATTAAGAACTGACCCACTGCAATGGATAAAAATTGTGTTTCATTTGGCACCGGTTCACCTTTCAGATTAGCATTCTTGAAATTAATTTAAATTACATGTTTAATAATATATTGTTCAATTTTGTGCTATATGAAAGTGACCCGCCCTCACTGTGTCATTTCCTATGTGTCATTTTCCTACACAAAGTACTGCCAAACCTTCATCTGAAACACTAAATTGCCGATCTGATTGAATTTGATTCCTGGCATTAGAAATCTGGGTTAACTTAGTTGCCTGCTTCTTAAGTGTGTTGTAAACGTTTTCAAACAAATATATACAATTGTTAATGTCTTGCAGCCTCTCACAGAGCAGTGAAAATAGATTACTTTGAAGTTTTGTTACTATATTTAATTTCTGTCTGAATAAAAATAATTTTATTTCTATTTAGGCATGTCAGAATACCTTCGGTTAGTTTTGTGTAACAAAGCCTAGATACAGAAAAGCTGAGTGTGTCAAAGGTCTTAAGCCTGTAAAAAATCCTGATCTTTCTTCTGTCCTTTGAGTGTCACTGGAGAAAAATCCAAGCTTTGAAGTTTTGTTACTATATTTAATTTCTGTCTGAATAAAAATAATTTTATTTCTATTTAGGCATGTCAGAATACCTTCGGTTAGTTTTGTGTAACAAAGCCTAGATACAGAAAAGCTGAGTGTGTCAAAGGTCTTAAGCCTGTAAAAAATCCTGATCTTTCTTCTGTCCTTTGAGTGTCACTGGAGAAAAATCCAAGGCACTAGAGGAGACACTCCTCTTGGTGCTTAGCTCTGTGGCTCGTGCTGCATAGCTGCTCTCATTTGCTTAAAATGTAAAAGCAAATTTTACCCTTAGAGGGAGTAAAATTACTTTAAATTGCCTCATTCCATTATCTCTAATTTAAAAAATTGCCTGCCCATCTGTTTGTCTTTCACATAGCATCACCTCACTTTGGAAGATGCATCCTGATTCCACTTTTCAGGGGTGCGTCTGGGCATAGCTCAGAATGTATTTTATTCCTCTGTATATTCTGCTGTTAGGGTCTCATACAGAAGAATTTATAGTATGTCTAGATTAGTGGTTTAGTTCAGATCAGGAATGTGCTTTTGTAGCCAATCTGCTTGTCCCTGCTAAACGTGCTTTGATTCACATCATGGAGCAGTCTTGGGGTGCTTTACTGGAGCTCTTTCAGATGAAACTGAAGACGATGATGTGTTCCAAGAGCACATTCAATGCTTACCAACTGCATTCAACCCCTAATAGGACCTGACGAGTTCTTGTCTGAGGTAAACCCCCATGAAATATGCATAGTGAGGATGTCAGGTCGTCAGCACCCACTGTTTCATTCCACCGCTCTGTTTCTAGTGAAACTCAGGCCTTGCTGATGTGTACATGGCCTCTGTCTTGTTAGTATCATTCCTTTTAGCAGAGGAGGTATCTGTCTCTTTGGCCTTGGAAGTCCTTGTGGAAATGTCTCTTAACAATTATGTTTCCATGAGACCACGCATCCAATTGCACTTTCTCTATTTTAGAAGGGAAGGGGGAAGGAAATCAGTTCTTTGCCAGAGCCCAGCCTGAGGTTTTACTGAATGTATGGCAGATTGCTCAGTGCTGGGGTTCTGCTTTGGCTAAACTAGAGAAGCTGGAATCAACTGCGTTTGGGTTCAAATATCCCCAGAATCAGAGTGTTCCCCAGGTACTCTCTGCAGCTTAACTTCAGGCTTGCCCCTTCTACAAAAGTAGGGGAGTGGACAGAGTCATAAAGGGAGGTCTGCCAGCTAGCAACAGGGAAGTGACAAAATGGAGCATTCTCTCCTCACACCATATAAATAACCATTTCTGGAGTCTTCTGGGACACATTTTCATTTCCATTTTCTTTCTTGCCTTCTCAAAAACATCCTTCCAAAAAGAAGTGATAGAGGCTGACCTTCAGATGTCATGTCTCTTCATGTGGTATCTTTTTTGAGAAAGCTTGACTCCAGTGAGGCTAAAAGAAAAAAATTTCAGTAATGATGAACTAATGCAGTCCTAATGGAATGCTCCTAGACTGACTGGGATTTAATGGCATGGCAGTGTAGCAAATTTCTGGATTTTAATGAGATAAGCAAAATAACTGCCCTTTACATGATACTATTAATAGGCTGAACTTGATTAAATTAGAACACAAGCAGTTTGGAGACTGAGGCAGGTATACTGTGGAAACACTGAGTTCAACATCAGTAACATAGCAAAGATTTTTAGGTATAGATCACAGCCACAGGAACCTAAAAAAATTAAACTTGGAAAGCTGCACACATTAGCAGATTGGATTGTTGGTGCTTCTTCAAGAGGGTGGTTTTTTTCCCTTTCTTTTTCCTGCTCTGTAAAAGCTCAGAGTTCTGTATAGGTTGCAATGAACTCTGGAACAGAAAGTGCATCAATGTCAGGTCTGCATAGTTGGAGATCGAGTATCCTCAGTAAGATGGGAATATTTGGTGCCTATAGGACAGTTCAGAGCAGTTTTGAGGTGATCCTGGTTTTCTGATTTTTACCATGATTTGGCACTTGTAATTCTTATACTATGGTTGAAGCTGGCATTCATTGATACATCTGAGGTTGATGTGCCTCTAGCACTTAAGAAAAGGACGTGATCTTCCTTAAGATTGTGGGCAATTATTCTGTGGAATTTAGGTAATCTATGGTAAAAGTGTCCTCCAGTTAAACGTTCAGTCCAAGCAAATGGTTTGAGCTGAACTCACAAATTCTTGATATGCTTTTTCAGATATGAAACATGCTAGTCGTTTTTGTTCCTGACTGGGACTCAGAGGCAGGAAATAAGCTGCAAAGAGATGCTAGTGTAGCAGTGCGTTTTTAACTCCTCTTTGCAGTTGGATGAAGCCTTGAAGAATTTGGGACAAAACTGAGCTGTCTTAATGAAACAGCATTTTTAAAAATTGTATTATATACCAAGCTAATAGCTGCTTCAAAATTTTGCTTCGTTAACAGGGAAGCATTAAAAGCTCAAAACCACTGTGAAGGATGTGTTAATCAAAAATATTAATGAAATGTGCTGACCTCCAGATATATGTTCCCGTGCACAAAAATAAGGGCTCTGTAGTTGAGACCCATTAAATATTGTGGCTATATTGGCTGAGTTAGCAGCCTCAGGTGCTGGCTGGCATTCAATATTACCAATTTTTTGCTCTGTTAACTATATAAATGGGGGGAAAAAAGAGAGCCTTAACAGCAATCCAGTCTTTACTAATGGGAAGGTGCTTAAGATGCAAATGAAAAGCTCTCCTATTCCCTCTTTCAATATATATTGTAAGTGTATTCAATCTGTCCTCGCTTTCCCCCTGTTAAAAGAAATTTATTATTTGAGTCTGAGCTGTGCAGGTTTCTGTGCTGCTCAGTGGTTGTGCTACAATACAAAGATCATAGATCTCATTCACATGTAGGGACACCTCTTTCCTTCTGTAGTGGAAACTCATTAATTTTAATACACACCAGTGAAGCAGCTGAGTGGGCTTTGAGGTCTCCTTCATAGCAGCATGTTGTGTTGCTTCTGCACCACTGAGTTCATTATTCTTTTATTAAGAAAGCAAGGAGAAATACAGTGTGTACAGTCCTAATGCTATCTTGCTCAGATATCACAGGGCATCAACACTCTCCAGAAACATAGAGAACCTGCTTGAAAAAT
Source organism: Aptenodytes forsteri (assembly GCF_000699145.1). NCBI lineage: Eukaryota > Metazoa > Chordata > Aves > Sphenisciformes > Spheniscidae > Aptenodytes > Aptenodytes forsteri. The sequence goes on from NW_008794451.1 coordinate 330,933, forward strand.
GAAACGAAGCATTCTTTGTTTTGTTTAATCCATGAGTGAGGAACATGTGGCACATATTTCTACATTATTTGCTGCTTCTCTATTTTCCTTCTTACTCTAAAGTTAAGCAGGTCAAGGCTAGGAAAATTGGCTGTGTAAGAAATAAATGCCAGCAATGCTATATAGGGCCAATAAAGGACTTGTCTGCATTTCCTCTGCAAAAACTGTATGTAAGGTATTTCCTCAAGCCTCCAGTATTTAACTGTGCTGACATGAGTATTTTTACGCATTTGCTTTCTGTGTTGCTGCTTTAGGATTGAGACTTCTTTCAAGCCTTGGGAGCCCAGTTCCATTTCTGCCAGTTCCTAAATGGGTCTGAAAGTCTCAGCCCAGTTCTGCCAGCATGCACGAAGGAGGCATTCATCTAGTATTCACGTCAGTGAAGCTTTTTAAGGGAGGAACACAGGGGTGCTCAAGACCTGCGTGTATTGATTCAGGTCCAATTCAGATTTGAATTCAGAAATGGAGGTTTGATTCAGCTGTCACATCCTCCAGCCTCTTCGTCCCACCTCTGTTCTGTCAATACAAAAATAAATAGCAAATAGAGAATCTGTAAATTTCAGCACCCTGTCATTTGAAGTTAGTGCTCAGCCAGAATATGTGGTAATTTCTGCATATCCAATATTAGCCATGTTTTTACTTTGTTCATAAAGAAGTCTCTCTAATTTCAGTTTTGATTCTACAGAATTTCTCAGGACTCAGCTGTGGGGATTAAATCCAAGCAGACGTTCTTAAAGTTTCTAGACCAAGTCTTCCTTCTTCTTTTCTCTTTTTAGGTTTGTCTCTCCTTACTGTCCCTATGTAAATATGCCCTTTTTTCCCGGTTTGCCCCAAGACTTGTTAATTCTAATTTATAGGCCCGAAAGTCTCCTTTGCACGCAGTAGTTCCCCTACTCTGAAAAATGTGCACCCCAAGCTCCAGCAGAGCCTTATCCAACCTACCTCTCCTGGGTAACAGTTCAGGAAAAAGAATGAAGGAAAGCATATTGGAATGTCTCCCAGTAACCCCATGCTGTTGTCTCCCTGTAGTGATTGATTAGTGTCCTGTCAAGAACTGCACACATTAGTTGATGTGCTGTGTGATAGAGGGTATCTGCTGTGTTTGCTTGTTTGCAGTTCATGTACAACAGAAATGTTCTATGCAGTGTCTTTCTGCTCTGCACTGGGAACTGGGGTGTGGCTGGACAGCAGAGAGGCAGGCAACCTTGCTTTCTTGTCCTTGTTACCTCCATAACAGGTTGGGTGAATCCTTTGGCAGGAAGACAAAGCAGCTGAGCATGTTTTGCTAAGCAGACGTTTGTCTGGTATGCGCAGAGACTAGAGGGCTCCCGTGAAGAACAGAGAGTAGACAAAAAGTCAAGCATTGGAAATGCTAAAAGAAAAAAGGCTTTCCTGATGGCCCAGAGTGGTGTGCTGCAATCTAAAGATGCAGCAAAGTTTATTGTATGTATTGTTCTCCCCCATGTCTGCATTAGTGTCAGTGCTTTCATGGTTCCCTGAGAGTTTTATCAGCCATCAAAAATCCAACTTTTAGCCAGATCAACGTTTCTGAATCTTTACGCAGTAGTCTGTTTGCCAGTCGAATGGGAAGGAGGTGAAGGTTGTGATCTCTCTGGGAAGCAGTGTGGCCTTGGATTAGTGTAAGCTGATTGGAAAGATTCTCTCACCTTTTATCATTGCCCTGTCAGGCAGAAAATAATATTTGCCTCAGAGTAAGTAAACAACCTGTTTATATTTAAGTTAATCACTGGAGGAGTTGGTAACACCCATTTACTGTAGGAGGAAAGGTGTTTTCCATGACCAGACTGCCTGCATTCCCTTGTTAGGAGGACATAGTCAGGACCCTTGTGGCTGGCGTGCTAAAAGTAACTGGCTTGCTATCAAGAAATCTCTGGTGGATGACTGAGGAGAGTTGGAATCAGAATAGTAGGTCTGAGCATGAAAAGACACATAAATCAACATCCTCCCTCTACCTTGAGTGCTCAGTTAGGCAAAGGGAGCTGGATACCTGGCCAAGAGGCTGGGTAAATGTTCTGGGGCTGTGGTGGCTGGGTAAATATTCTGGGAGTGTGGTGGCTGGAGAGAGAGGCGTGCTGCTTGGACAAAGGCAAATCCTTACCATAAAATATCTTCACGAAAAGCACTGAAGCTTCCTACCCAGACAAAAACTCAGGCCTGGAGCTAACAGATTTAGAAAATGTCAGGTTTTGTGAAAAGAGCCAGATGATGGCAGCATAGAATGCAACAGAAGACAGAAAATTCCTGGGTTAAGCAGCAAGAGACCTGCCCTTGAAAAATGAGTCAGGGTTCAAACTTTCCGATTCATCCTCCACTTCAGAAGTGGCTTTTGAAATATAGGTTTATGGTTCTGGGAAGAAGAAAAGAAAACAATGATTTTTGTTCTGTGTACCTGTGTTGATCTTTCATAAGCTATGCAATAAATCAGCTCAGAAATTTTTCTGTGGCATCAGAGATAAACAATTCTGCTTCATCCTTTCAGACCCAGAAATCTTGTATTTTTTCCTCAGCTGCATAAATTCTTCTAGCAAGTCCTACTCTCTACAAATAATACCTTCCTAATTCTTGTCATCAAAACCTAATCTGTAACTATTGCAGCCTCCAAGACAGAATTCAGAATATAGCTCTGGATATAATGGAAAATACAAGCCATGTGCATGTTAGTTTTTCAAGAGAAAAGCTTAACGGCTGATGTCTGAATCAAAGATGATTCACTTGGGCACCTAAGAAATTAATGTCTTTTTTTTTTTGTTGTGTGATAGAGAAGTGCTGTCTCTGTGGCAAAATACCAGCCTGCGTCTTCTTGGAGCACTGTTTACTGGTATTAGCAAAGGACAAGGTGATCACTGTGCAGGGGCTGTTTTCTCTAGATCTACTCGTTTGTATTGGTCATAAAAGCGGGGAGTTGGGTTTTAACACAACCCTTCAGAATTGCTTCTGCAGAGGTAGCCATACAGTCCCTGGGGAAGCAAGCATGCGGCAGAGCACTTTCAGGACACGTATCGTGATAAGATAGGAAGGGAAGACAGCGAAGCAACACAAGGTCACAGCACGTTCACAGCTGCTGTGGATATGCCTTACCTCTATGCTGGTACCATTTGGAAGTGGGATTGCCAAGCTGCTCCAATGGTTTTATTTTAATGTTTATTGACAATGTTCTCCTCACAAGCTTATAGAAATAGTTTCCTGGATAAGCCAAAGATAAATGGCTGTAATGCACTTGAACATCGAATGCTCTTCTGCCAACAGAGACTACTGAATTAATGCTCGTTACATCTGCAAACTCCTTAATCTCCTTGGGGTTTAATTTGAAATTTCAAGGACGTGGGTACTTTACACTACTGAACGCTTACAGAAAGAAGAGATGCTGCAAAGAGGAACTGGGACTGTACCAGCTTCTGAGTGTCTGGGTGGGATGGGAGTGCAATACGTTTTAAGTTCAACTGTTTTCTGGAATGGCAGACTCTCATTGCTGCCGTGACAGGCTCTGGCTCTACAAATCTCAGTTATTGTTCAGTTGGCTCTAGTTTGTAGAGCAGAACTGACTCTCTTGCCTGCGCTTCCTGCCACTTGAAAAGGAGGTGGTGTCCTATAAACAGCAGGAATTGTCAAGCCCTGCTTCACTGGGCTACTTCGAAAAAAACTACGGACAATAACTTTTATCATTGTGTTTGTGTAAGGACCATCCCTGATCCCTCCTGCTCATCGTGAGTTTTCTACCCCACTACTTGCAAAAGACGAGATTCTGGCTTAGTCTGGTTCTATTAGTTGTGATAGTAAACAAGGGCATTGGAGCTAGAAAAAAAGGGATATTTCCTTGTGAAACCTACCCAGGGCAGCTCAGTGTCATGGCAAGAGAGCAGGCCTCAGAAGAAAGTTGACTCTCCTTTCCATTCCTGAGAGATCTTACAAATAATAGATGTCTGATGGGTTCCTCTGGCTGGTAAAAGCAAATTCAAACCATTCAGTAGCACCAGTAAGGGATGTCTGGAATTCCCATGGAGAGAGAAGCGAAGCCCTCATCTAGGATATATGCAATAAAACAGGAAGGGGAAAATACCGTGGGGGGGGGGAGTAAGATACCTGCTGCTACTTACTGTCCAATGCAAACTAAAATCCTTGCCGATAGGGACAAATTGATTAATATCCATACAGCACTTTGAAGATTTAAAGTACGGTAGGTGCTATTATTATTATTTACCTGCTGCACTTACTGTCCAATGCAAACTAAAATCCTTGCCGATAGGGACAAATTGATTAATATCCATACAGCACTTTGAAGATTTAAAGTACGGTAGGTGCTATTATTATTATTACTTTTACTACAGAAGTTAAGATTGCTCTTCTAAACAGATATATTAGCGTTTTATCTTTAAAACATTGTATTAAAAAAGGCCTGTGTGAAATTTTTCTGAAAAGGAATGAATGATATGGTACATTTATCAACACAGTAATAAAGCACTCAGGATTAGGCTCTCCACTTTGTATAGGCTTGGAGGAAAGGAATTTCTGAGTCAGCATGTGGTGCCATTAAACATATTTAAAGGTAGTTTAATAATAGTCTTTTCACATCCTTTTAGTGCGTATGACTCTTACTTTAAAAATAAAAAAAGAAAATTGCTCCTGGGGGTTGAGTGCGCTGCATTCATGCTATTCTGCACCTCTGATTGTAAGTACTACAATCAGGAGGGTGAACAAAACATGACCATGAAAATGGGCATCATAATTGTGGAGTGATACTGCTAGTGCACATTTTCCAGGAATGCTAACTAGATGCGTGTCAAGGGTAAGCAGACAGAACCTCAGTACATGGCTGTGCTGCTCCCCCACGGAGATCTGCGTTTCTATTCATGAAATCTTTGGTGTCTGTCTTTTCTAACCCATAATTTTCAAAACAGCCACGTAGCAGTGTGTCTGCTGTACAGTCTCTGCTGTTATTCCTTTGGAGCGAACAGGAATATCCTGACACTGTATCTTGTCACAGTCAATTTTAAGGGTTTGAACAGCTCCAGGAAAACATTTTGCTCCTAATTAGCAGCTTGTTTCATACACAAAAGTTTTGCAGCTGTCACATGTCTATGCTGAAAATGTTGCGCTCTTCGTTACAAAAGATTGCAACGCTGGAATGAGGACAAGACCTGCTGGTCACTTACTATAGAATCAGTAACATTGTCTTTACATCTTTATCTTTTCTGGGGTAGGAAGGGCCACTGTGGCTAGGTAATGAGGATAAACGTGATGCTCAGACTGCTGTGACTTTGTGTGACCAGGCCTGGATTACTGCGGGTGGACAACAATTCGTAGAAAGAGAAAATCAAAAGGTAGGAGCTGGCAGCTGAAATTCCTGGCTTCTTTGAAAATCCTCATCTCAAAAAAAATCTTTAAATAAAAACTACATTTCCAGTTTCATTTTAAGTGCAGTGAATGGTTTTGTAGCAAGTTCTTCTGGGAGCTCTATAAATATGCAGCATAAATTAAATTATGTTGTATGTCTAGTTAATATCCATTTGAGTTGTTGAGCAGCATTTAGAATTGCCTTCTTACAGCACATAAACATAGTACGAATATATCTACAGGAGATAAGACAGTCTGGGCTGAAACAAAGTGTCAGTCTGGAAGTGGTAGAATGGTAACGAAAGAAGGTAACATTTTCAAGTAATAGACCTCACTAAAGCGATTTTATGTTGTTTCATTCAAAAACTAAATACTAACTGTTTTCTTTGCTGACTCTGATGCGTATTGCACTCTGTCATGTGTTCTTTCTCCTACTGTTCATTTTTCCCAAGATGGATAGAAAGAAAACTTTATTGTATTTGAAACAACTGCTTTTTCTTGATTATTCTAACTTACGTAGTGATATGCATGACAGTATGAGAAACTGTCCAGAACCTCCCACGCTACCTCCTAATAACAAATATAAAAAATAGTATAACTTTTCTTGGCCACATTACCTTTTGGGACATGAGATTAAGATGATGCAGACACATTTACTGTACATATGCACAGTAAGTCTGCAAAACTAATATGTTATCCACTTAGACTTGTGTTCTATTTTCAATGTCTATATTTGCAGACCATTTTAACAGAATTGCATTTATCAAAAGGAAGAAACTAGTTTTAATAAATTATTGCTTCACATATAGGGTGAAACTCTGCAGATTGCAACTGATTTATAACTAAAATTTGTCTGCCTATGTTCCTCTAATGATTTCAGTTTGCTATGACTTTGTTCTTCACAACTAGTTGCAAGTTGTTTCATAGCATTACTGTGTGCTATTATGTATTTGCCAAGTTTTACCCCAAAGGTATTTGCATTTAAGTTCTGAGTGAAATTCTTCCTGTACAGTAGGTGATTTGCAAGGTGCTTTGTGATATTTGGTGGTAAAAGGTGCTATGTAAATTATCTTTACTACCATATGGCCTCTTCATGTTCCCAATTCAAATCCATTGGGAGAAATCTCTTGGCAACATCAACGGAAGAACATCTGGTCCACACACAGCCTATGACAGAGTATTCCTTTGGTTCGATTAGTCCTTCTATGGAAGTTCAAATGTTTTAGGCATAAGAAGAAGAAACAAAGCTTCTCAAAAATGAAAACCACTCTACAATGTGTTTGAGATATGCCAAAAGCTGTTCTCAGTAGAGACAAGCATAACAGATTTTAAATTGGCTTGGTCAGAGTGAAAATCACTTGTAAGGGCACTGCTTACAAACCATCTGGACTTTCAGGTCAGTAGTTTGCTGCAGAAATGCTCCAGACCCTGCATATTCAAGTGCAACATGCTGGATTTTACTAAGATCTCCTTTTCCCCTGTTGCTGACCACTGGTGCACTGATGCGAAAGTAAATGATGACTGTTGGTGCAGCTATGTTCTGTGTTGCTTTCAGATGAGGGAAACAAGTAGTCTTACCCGTGGGATATGCTGATTGTCATGCCTGCAATGCAGGCAGAGTTTCCTTCTACTGCTTACAGAAAAGCATGCCAAATTTGTGTCAGTGATTCTTTCCATTGCAGCCTCTTGCAATCTGAAAACATTTTCAAAATGAAAATGACAATGCCAGTGAGAATGAACTTTGACAGCACTATAATGAAATGTGTGGGAGGGAGCACTCAATCTGCAGACTTTGAAAGAAAATCTAATTCCACCTCCAGTTCTGCAAGATGTGGTATTGGACCAAGGACTTTCAGTACAAGTAGCAACACTGTACAGTCTAATTCATGCGTGGTGAGAATAATCCCTTCTGGTGCATGCAATATTAATACTCCAGGGTTTTCTCCATCTGTTGTCATGTATGCTTAAAGTGTAACCTCTTTGAAGCAGGAAGTCACTTTATTGTTTCATGTATTTACTGTGCCTAGCACAGTCAGACACTGTTAGGGGGATATAGTCACTACTGTAGTACAAATAATTCACACCCCCCCCAAAAAAAAGTCATAGGAATGAAGGAATAATAATATCTACTCCGTATAAACTACTTCCTAAAAATAGATGTATTTTTTTATAACTGAATGCAGGTATAAAAGTTACCTCTTTACTTTACTTTAATGAAGGTCAAAATTTTCACATAATATAACTTGTGGAAATCTACTGACAAACGTACCAAACAGCAGCACAAGAAGAGACTTTCTGTTCTGGTAGGAAGATAAAAACAATAATCATGGTACGTATAAACTACTTCCTAAAAATAGATGTATTTTTTTATAACTGAATGCAGGTATAAAAGTTACCTCTTTACTTTACTTTAATGAAGGTCAAAATTTTCACATAATATAACTTGTGGAAATCTACTGACAAACGTACCAAACAGCAGCACAAGAAGAGACTTTCTGTTCTGGTAGGAAGATAAAAACAATAATCATGGTACCTATGGTGAAGGTAGGAAAAGGAAACTGGGCTCCCTGACAGCTCTCGGCTCTGAGGGCATATGCCATCAGCGTGATTTCTAAAGCATGATCTCTCAAAACAGTCACCTCTGCCCAGGCAGAAGCATCTACTTCTTTGTCCCCGAGCACTAAGAAGCTTGGACTGCATTTCTACAGCCATGTTAGGAGGAGCATTCCTATTTGTAATCCTGCTGCAGTAAAGAAGGTGACTCACATGATTATATTGGTGTCAGTCTATAGTGTTTCAGGTGAAATTTTTGTAAGTCAGATGTATTAATGACTGGAAGGAAAGAGGAAAGGGGTGATGGACTTTCCATTGCTTCAAGTGAAAAATGTGTTGTCATTGGTTTTGAAGAAATTCTGTGGACTTCTAAATATAAAATTAGAGGATTTAATGACCCTTTGTGGACCTTATGTGCTAACCATATTAAAAATTTATCAAAGATTAAGAAGTAGGTGCACAAAAGGAAGATTCTGTCTCTATATAGCAACTTCTAGAAGAAAAATTGATCTGAGGCTACCTGTTTTTTTTCCTCTTGGTGTACTGGTATCCTCAACAATTAATTCCAAGCTGTTATTTTTTAGCTTATTAATAGGTCATAGATAAGAAATATCTATGACTAAGACTCATGTTTGCATATTTACTTATCCTTTATTGTCCCGCTAACAACCTGCGCTTTGTGAAGTGAGCAGTGAGCATTCTCCCAGCAGCGTGGGCTGGAAAAGCAGGGGGACAGAGACGGCCATCTTGTTTGCTGCTCTGTTGAAGTACACTTTTGTTTGGCTGATCTGAGGGGGAGAATTACGTTATTCGTTGGGAGAAACTAAGATGTGTCTTTGCATCTTTTGGGTGATGAACATCTCTTTCAAATGTATTTCATAAAATATTCCCTGCTGGAAGAGCTTTGACAAAAGTGTTTTTGCAAAGAGAGACTGCTCGAAGGAGTTAGGAAGGCAGCTGGGAAATTGAATTTTCCTCCCGGAAAACATTCAAGTAATTTTTTTTCTTTAAATAATTTTTTTCATCCTGAATTAAGATAAAAAGCCAACAGTTTGCAGTCTCTCTTCGGGTGAAAACTGTGTTTTAGGAGAACCAGGTTGGAAATTTCAGTTCACCTTTAGCTGCTAACAGGCAATATAGCTGCCTCTTGGGAACAGCTGTATTTTTCAAAATCCGTTCAGTTCTCTCATGCAAGCGCTTTTTAGCTGATGGTATATTTCTTTCATCGTACTTTTGACCAGCTCAAATAGTTAGCCAGGCATGGATGTGATTACGGATGTGAGTGGGAGATTGCGATGACTCATTTCACTAAGGAGAATTCAATTTCAGCTTGCTCGGACCATAAAGGATCACGCAAATTTCAGACAACTGCTAAAAAGAAGTCCCTTCTGTGAGTGGGGAAAAATAGCACTTTCCATCAAGGAAAAACAGCAAACTATTGTCATTCTTAGAGCGGTGCGAGTTTCACTTCATTGGATCCCAGAAAATGTCCTGAATTTTCTCTTTATTGGGTTTCTCCGTACTGGGTGTCCGTGGTGAGGTGCTGGCAGCGGGGTGCTGCAGGGGCAGCCTCTCTGAGGGGAGGTCATGGCTGCCCCATGCTGGGCACAGCCGGTTCCAGCCGGTTCCACCAGCCCCACAGCGGGGCACAGCCGAGCCCCTCAGCCAAGCTGGTGGCGCCTCTATGAAAACGTATTTAAGAAAGGGCAAAACGCCTCAAAGGTGGTGAGGAGTGAGGAAAACAGTGTGAGAAACAGCCCTGCGACCCCCAAGGTTGGAGAAGGAGGGTGAGGATGAGGCGCTCCCGGCACTGGAGCAGAGGTCCATGATGTGGACGGGATGAGAGCTCCCTAACACAAGCCAGCAGGTTCCCTCACATCTCTCCAATGAAGTGATGCAAATGTCTTTCTAGCGTTTGCTGGTTACAAGGCATAGCAAAAAAATATCTCAGGTAGGGGAGAGCACATATCTTTCTGAGGGAAATAATAATGTATATTTTTGCCTTAATCTTTTCATGTACGTGTGTGTATTTTTAGATCTTCTGAAACAAGAAAGAAGAGAAGAATAGTTGCTTAGGAGACAGAAAATATACAAGTATTAATATTTCATTCTCTAACTGGGTCATTCACTTTTTGGTCAGAATGCTTAAAGCACTTGACTGGAGTCTGAAGAGATGGAAAACCTGACCATCCCCACTAGGCATTGCAACAAAATCTCTGCAGGGAGTTTTTGCAGAAGGTGAATTACAGTGCCGGTTAGGCTGCAGGGAGCAAGAGCCCAGCCGCAGACCACAACCTGCAATGAAAAAGCAAATCAGTGCCGTGTGGTAGAAGCAAGGTAGGTTCCTTAGTTACAGTTTCTGGTCACTGGGCTGAGAACAGATAGCCCTCTCAGCCTCCTCTGATTCAGTTTTCTTTTCCAAAGGCAGTGTGATATTTAATTAGCTACAGTTTTTTTTCTTTTTATAGTTGTCGTGGTTTAACCTCAGCCTGCAACTGAGCACCCCACAGC
>NW_008794451.1:341515-347059 GCF_000699145.1 Aptenodytes forsteri
ATGCAATTGCTCACCACCCGCCAACCGATGCCCAGCCAGTCCCTGAGCAGCGATTGCTGCCCCCCGGCCAACTCCCCCCAGTTTATATACTGAGCGTGATGTCACATGGTATGGAATAGCCCTTTGGCCAGTTGGGGTCAGCTGTCCTGGCTATACTCCCTCCTCCCAGCTTCTTGCGCACCTCCTCACTGGCAGAGTATGGGAAGCTGAAAAGTCCTTGACTTAGTATAAACACTGCTTAGCAACAACTAAAACATCAGTGTGTTATCACACTAGTCTCATCCTAAATCCAAAACACAGCACTATGCCAGCTACTAGGAAGAAAATTAACTCTATCCCAGCTGAAACCAGGACAATAGTGAAAACAAATATTTGCAGAATACTTTGTGCAGTACAATGTGTTATGTCTGATGCAGCCTTACAGAATGTGAGGTCACATAGATTTTTAAAATTTGCACAACTGGAATTTGTTTTTCTGTTATTTGTCCTGACAACTGGTGTTCTCTCTCTCTCTCTCTCTCTCTCACACACACACACACACACACAGAGAGGCATACCCATGATTTCTGCTGTCCTGCAGAATTTTTTTTTTGTTTATGCGATATGTACTTTGCTGCTTTCCTTTAAGCAGCTTGAAATCTTGTCTGGGAGGTCAGGTAACTTATGCTGGCTGCACCCTGGGCAAAAAGAACAAGTCCTCTAATGGTATCACAGTGGGATTGCTGGGACTGCGAAGCAGCACGTCTTTCTGGAGAATATGTTCAGACACTTAATGGTCATATGGAAGCCATTTATTGATTATATAGAAGTAATCTTTTCTATAGAATTCCTCATGCTTCTTACAAAATCACTGAAATATCTTCCTACTTTAGGTTCACTTCCCTCTTCCCCCATTGTGGGTTGGGGGAAAGAGTTTGTGAGGCTATAGAAACTACCCTGTGTCATGTTAGTGAAAGAGAACAGATACAAGTTTTGCAAGGAATTTGCTGCACGCTGCTTAGATGAGGAAGGACCATGAACGGTCCACAGCAAAAACTGGCCAGAGCCAAGACACGTGTACCAACCAGTCCTATCTGTTAAGGGAATTATCTGTGTTTTCTAATGCCAGAGGGTTTCTTTTATTAAGATAACTTTAAGTGCTTGGTGAGTATGCAAGATGGATAGGCAGAGGTGATACCTTACATTAGACAGACCACTTGGTTAGAAAAAGAGGGTTTTTTGGGCACAGAAAAGCCATTAAGGACCATGTGTCTTGAAAACTTGTCCTTTTTTTCCAGCTGTATCTTTTGGATTGATGAAAGAAGTCAGCTCTCCTGGTCAGCAACCCCAAGATGTGAAACAGCATGCCTGGGAGCTATGTCCGAAGCCTTTGCCACCTTCCTTGGTTGGCTCCAACTCTGGGCTTTGGGGCAAAAACTTCGGAGCATCACAGCAGGTAAAAGGTGAGGTGTTACACCTGAGTATTATTCACCTGAGTATATCCCGTTTGATGCAAACAGGGGTTGCAGAATCAGGTCATCATCTGAATTATTTAGAATATAAATTTGTATAAATCAGGGACTAAATCAATTACAGTCACTGGAGATGAACCAGAATCCTTTCTGTGTTTCAATGTAAACAGAGTGAGGGCTCTCTTTTTTTAATTAGACTTTATAGCACCTACTTGTACCCTTGGCAATTTAACTGAACTTAACCAAACGGAGATCTCATCAGGTTTTAATTGTGTGGTTAGAGCATTATTAAAATAAGCTATCAAACAGGCCTGAAAACACAATCGTATGTATCCCGGTACCTGGGGTTCATAAAGACATATTATCCCTAAATGCCTGAGCACAAATTAGTCTGGGTTGGGTGGATAAGTAGAGAAAAGGTTGTCCTGTGGTAATACATAGTCATAAGAAATTATTCTCTAAACATTCTGGTTTTAGTCTGTAGCTGGCAGTTCATCTTCATCTGCAACCTACCCTTTCTTACCAGGTTTTTCATCAGTCAGGGACATTGTGTAATTCTGTATCATGTAGCCTGGGGCGTTTTCGCATGCCTCTGCAGGATAGACCAGTCTGATTGCAACCTGTAAATTCACAGCTTAGGCAAATTGTTACGTAACTGCAATAAGATGTCTAATCTCCCTTTGCCCAAAGCTGTCACACATGGCTGGATTCTTGGTGAGTGCAAAGCAGTGAAGTTGAAGGCAGTGGAAATTATGCTGCTCTATACCAGCTGAGAATCCAGGCCACAATCTATACAGAAGTCATAAAGCCTCTGCTCTGGTTTCTGATATTTTCTGGTATTTTAGTGTTTTGTTCTTACATATGCCTCTACAGTTACTTTTTAATGTGTATATATATATGCAAGCTGATAGAAAAGCTCAATCCTGTTCTCACCCAGACAATAGAAATCAGAAGTAACTCTTGCTCTCTGCAGCAGGAAATCAAGGAAAGGCGTAAGAATCCATGTGTTTTTTGGATGGATGATGAAGGCGGATGCACCTGAAGAAAGCGAGGTGGACAGGGCTCTGGTTGCCGCTGAGACCGTTCTGGTTTATCAAGAGGTCTGTGGTGGTTCCTGGAGCGCGGGGAGGTGAGTGTACTCCAATGTCACACCCTGGTCTTGCCATTATTGTTGTGACAGTGAGCCCTTGCAAACATTGTTGCCTCAAAGGCTCTGGTGTGTTCAGAGACTGCAGTGCTGGTGTTTTCACCATCAAACCTCCAGTGCACTGTGTGGGGCTGAATGATTTTTCGCACCTCCACAACAGCTCTAGAGTAGACAAGAGCAGAATGTGCTGTCTGCAGCCATTAGAGTCTACAGCACCTAGAGTTCAGGGCAGGAGAAAGCTGAAATGCCAGTGGGTGACCTGGCTGCCTCAGGGAGTTCACGAGTATACAGAGGTGTTTTGAGCTGAAATGGGATGAAGGAATTGAGGTTGCAATACAGATGTGTCCAAAACAATCTAAACATGGCTGAATGTGCTGAAGAGGTTAAAATTCGCATCTGTCTGTGCTGGTCGTATCCTATTTTGTAACTCTTAGAGGAAACCATTCAGTGAGAACAGAATTGCAGCAGTTAAATGGATGACAAGTGTTAACATTTTTAAGGCCTTTGATTCTACTTTTGTCCTTTATACCTGCTAGATCTAAAGTACCTTTTCAGTTACCAAGCTGTAACCCACAGCAGGTCTGTGCTATCATCTTTGCTGATCCTTCTAGAAATAAAAGAAGGAATTTATGCAACCTGTAAATAAACAAACTTTCTCTCATGCTATAGATGATGCTATATCTTGAGCTCTTACTAAAACACCATTGAATAACGAACATTGTATGTTTATATCTATATTTTTACTATCCATTCTCATTTAATTGTGACTATTAAATATCTATCTAGAATAGAAAGTGTATTTATTGCAAAGTTCTGAAAATTCTGCAGGTGCTTTGTTAATTTTTAGGTAAATCAACACACAGCCTTTTATTTAATAATATGTTATTTAATAATAATAATATTTTATTTCCATTAGTATTTCAATCCTTCCTATGTTAAGTTATACACATTCTTTTTCACAAATAGCTATGTAAGAAATGCAGTGTAATTTGGGGTTGCACTGTACAAATGTGCCTTTCTGAAACCAACAGACCCGCGGCCTGTGCTCCCACCAGGGGGCAGGACGAGACAAAAATTAAGGAGCATTAAGGGGAAAAAAAAACCCCGACAGCCCTGCTTTTAATTTCCACATATTCCCGCCCCCTCCCTTCAATTTCTGCAAGAGCACAATCTCTGCAGCTGTATGACTGTTGGAGTGAAAGCAAGTCTTCTGGTTTTTTTTTGGGGGGGAGTTATGTAAACAATGCTTGGCTTCTGCTTCAGTGCATATATATGTACTGCTGTTTCTGAGATTCTGTCTGTCCTCACAAACAGAAGTCCTATGATTTATGTACGGAAGCATTTTTAAACTATATAAAGCTATATAGTAAATTTGTATGTTTCCCATCTTGTAAAAAACAGTGGTGTTTTAAAATCCCCTCTGCAGCATTTTAGCTATTATTTTTCTTAAACACAGTTTGAAGATAATCCTAGATACTACAATTCAAGGCTGTAGCATTATATTGTCCTTTGTAAAAACAATGGAGCTGGAGCCTGAGGCTTATGCCATGCCCAATTACAGGAGAACTCTGATGTCTTAAGTGTTTCTTGTGTCTAGGAATAATGCAGAAGGCAGCCGCAGCCCTACTTTCTAAGATATTGCAGTGACCCACTTGCACAATGATGGACAGGGACCACTAACTGAAGCCTGTTTAGCCCAACCATAAGTCAAACAGCTGTGAGGAGCAAAAACTATTGCAAAAACTAGGTTTGTTCATAAAAGTGGATGTGCTTGTAAGGAATCCTGTTAATAATTAATTATAGCCTAATCCCAGATGATTTGAGTACTCATCTCTGAGCAAGAAGATTGTGAAACACTTTTTAGTAATTACACCACAGAATTTAATATCTGTAAAAGAAGATGAATCATCCAAGAATAGAAAAGAATCAACCAGTTCCCAGGCCACTCCAAATCTACAGCTGAGGTGTGAAGCCTGTAGCTGTTATATGTGGGTTGCTCACAGCCATGATTTTACATATATGCTACCAGAGGTACAAATCGCCAGGCACCAGAAACCGTGGTTGAGAGTAACTGGGTTTTCATTCATCATAGCTTTGTATAGGAACACTCTGGCAGTGAAAAAGCAACTTGACATTGACAGTACGCTTGGCTTTGCTGAAGGATCTCCCAGGCTTAAGGAATGTGTTTCAGCTGTTACCAGCAAAGTGAGGCTCACTCTTGCTTAAGAGAAAGAGGTTCTCTTTATGACCTGTAATTAAAGACAGGTCTCTACTAACTTGAGTATCTCTGGAACTTTTGTTTTTCATTTAAACTTTATGCTTCAGTGTTGTGTTTGGCTGGAGAGATAAGTTATTCAGGTAGGTCAACTATGTCAAACAGGTAGTTAGAATAAATACAAGCAGATGTGGAGGGTCTGAATGCTCAGAGGTGTAAATAACTGCGTGGAGGCCTGGCGTATACTGTTTCTTACCCACCACTTCTGAATTGAAACTGTGAATCTCAGCATGGTTCTCTGCACTGTCAAAGCTTAAACCACTGCTTTCAGGTGGTGGTGGGTTGTATTGAAGAATGCATTTACAGGAAGTGGCCACAGCGCAGGAGTCAAGTAGCAAGTCTGTCACAATGACATGATTGTAATCATCTGCCAGTTCACTTCCAAAGCAGCCACAGACTTCGAGTATGTTTCTCCTATATCCTTGGGATTTCTTTCTCATTTCAAAAATCAGAATTATAACGAAAAAAATTTAAAAGTCTGGGGTCTGGAATGCTTCAGAATCTAGAGAGGTGTGCTGCGTACCGGGGGCTCATATCAGGGATGTCATCGAGAGGCTACCAAGCCTTGTACAATCCACTGGCTATTATCTGCTGCTGCTGTTTCACATGGGCACCAGTGATACAGCCAGGAGCAGTCTGAGGACTATCAAGAAGGACTACAGAGCCCTGGG
>NW_008794451.1:349688-360513 GCF_000699145.1 Aptenodytes forsteri
ACAGGACAAAGGATAGTAGTTTTAAACTAAAAGAGGGTAGATTTAGACTAGATATAAGGAAGAAATTTTTTACGCTGAGGGTGGTGAAGCACTGGCACAGGTTGCCCAGAGAGGTGGTGGATGCCCCATCCCTGGAAACATTCCAGGTCAGGCTGGACGGGGCTCTGAGCAACCTGATCTAGTTGAAGATGTCCCTGCCCACGGCAGGGGGGTTGGACTAGATGACCTTTAGAGGTCCCTTCCAACCAAAACTCTTCTATGATTCTATATGTGTAAGAAACTATACTTTTGGCTTTTATACAGACATGCCATAGACTGACAGACTCATGCAGGTTGGATGGGACCCAGGATCCAGTCCAACCCATTTCTCAGAGCAGGGTCTGCACTGAGTTCAAAGTAGGTTTCTCAGGGTTTTGAAAACCTCCAAGTGTGGAGACTTCTTGGGCTACCTGGGCAACCTGTTTCACTGCTTCAGTGTCCTGTCACTGTCAAAAACTATTTTCCTAATGTCAGGTCAGAACCTCCCATTTTAGTTCGTGTCTGTTGTCTCATCCTCCTGCCAGGCATCTCTAAAACACTTTATCTTCCCAAGAACCTTGTCGCAGGTATTGAAAGGCTCTATTAAGTCGCCCTAAACCTTCTGCATCAGTGCTGTAGAGGTGAATGTGTTCCTATATTTTCACCGTGACTATAACACTTACATAACTGTGATACCATCTTTAGTTATTTTCTATACATTTAGATGGAATCCAAGATACTCTTAAAGGTTATGGATCAGATTATGCTAACTTCCCCTTAAAAAGACACAAATAGATATGATATTTTAATATAAATATACAATGTATCTATATGTATAACATATAGGCATGTATTACTATAATAATATATAAAAATTCTATATATTTTAAATAAGATATCAACATAATTTATGTATCTAAATTATATATAATTATATATATAATTATATTTCTAACATCTGTCAAGCGCTTTAAGTGCTAAAACTTTTTAAGAAATCTCACTTATTTTTCAGAAATCTCACTTATTTAAGTGCAGAAAAGTAGTAACTTGTATCAAACAGCTCTGGTCTGGTAAGACCTTTTTTTGGTCCTATAAACAGAGTGAAAATGAAATATTTTACTGTTATTACTGGCCTCATTCATTCCAACATCATGAGTCAGCCCCCCAAAAAGAGAATAAAAATGTTTATTAAGATTCTTTTCATTTCCCTTCATTTTTGCTTATAGTTCCGTTTGTTTCATGTTTTAAGCTTTCCCCACTGGCTACTGGAGGTAAAAACCTAACAATTTTCTGCTGCTGCAGCAACTTGAAGGGGCCAAAATGAAGGGGCGGTGGGGGAATCTCTGACTACTTTATTTCAAAGGGAATGAGTTAGCAAGGAACAGATGAAGGTCTGTGTAAGGCAAACTGAAAAAAGTACTAGAGGGAAAAATTTCCTCAGGCATATTAGTATGCACTAACTTCCAGAAGTATAAATATCCAAAGTGGAAGCCAGAAACAATGCTTTTACTTTTTTTTTCCTCAGTAGAACAATTCAGAAAGTGGCTTTGCGTGTGGGAGTTTCACAGTTGGCTGAAACACAAAGTCAGAAAGTTTTCAGCTAAAAACATTTGGCAGAAAACCGGAATTTTTTAAAAGCAGCTGCAGAGACAGTTCTGTTTTGCCAGTGGCTTATGTCTCATTTTCTTCCCTTGGGTTGTCCAAGGCTGGACTGCATGGTACTCTTGCAGCGGTAGCATGGGGTTCACGGTGGTGCTGCTCAGGAAGCTCAGTAAGCGGTGGAAGCCGCCGGTATATCTAATTGGTCTGTATTTCCACATCAGATGAGAAGTTAAAACAGGTAGTATATGAACTCATAAGTACTTACATACAGGGCAAATATAGTTGTACGACAATGAAATATATTAATATGGCTAAAGTATGCTTAAATAATAAAAGTAAGTCCAAACTCTGAATTATAAAGCTAAAATCAGATTCAGGTTAGTGAAATAAATCTATGGGGTTACCCTGGATATAACAGAGGTCAGAACCTGCCTCAGATTCAGTGGTAAATAAAAATCAAGAGAATACTGAAAGCGTGTACACTGTTGTCATAATTGCGTGTATTTCTTGAAGGTGTGTATTTCAGTGGCCAAACCTGCATTTTATCCTTCTGGAAACTTTTTTCTTAAAGGTAATATCTTGGTTTTAAGTTAATGTCAGAATATTAAGCTATTTAAGCTTATTAGCTAATAATCAGGTATTCAGAAAGTTAAAACAAGACCATCTGTTTTTACTAAGAGTCTGTAATCTCTGATGAATCAAATGACAGGAACTTAAATTCTGAACATGATTCTGAAAATTATTTATCTTGCTGTACTTTATAAGATTTCTTATTAGATAATTGTTACAGACACTAAAAGGATGTCTCTCAGGAACATTCACTTAACTTTAAGTAAATGAAAGGACTGTCTTTCTACTGAAAACTGCCAGAAGGAAACCAGCATATATTTGATATACACAATATAGTGGAGTTGAATTTCTTCTTCTTCTTTTTTTTTTACTGTTTCTTAATCAACATATTCTTGATTATTTTTTTTTTTTTTTTTTAATGTCTAGACCATATTTTATAAAATAGTTTATTACTCTGTTGTTAATTCAGAATGATTGACTGGAGAAACTAGGGGCTGAATGTCAAAGTACATATCTACAGTGGCAGGAAGATGAGGGTAGATTTAATATGTTGTTGTGAGTTCCTGTTCCCAGTGAACAGATTCTGATGAAGTATCTGGCTGGTGTCAGGAGTTAAGGAACAATTATGCTGCTATGCATCTTTTTTTGATCTAATGTGGCTACTTCCAAGAATGAAACAGATGAAAGGTGCTGTGTCCATCTCTTTGCACAGAGGTGAACTGCAAAAGCATGATCTAACCTCACCTATGTTGCCTAGGTACAATTGATTAATGTGTGTTGGATGCAGTTTACATTTTTTCTAAAGCAAGTTATAATATGGAATTTCAAATCTGTTAAGATACTTTGCAGCAAATGGCAACTTGTAGAAAAAATAAAATAGTGAACTGAAGGAAAGAGAATTTGAGAATAACAATATAAAATTTCTCCTTGATTTAATTGTGATTATGACAATGAATTCAAAGTTTCTTCAAAGCCCTTCTTATATGTACTGCTTTTTCACCTGAGAATCTCAGGAGTGCTAGAAACATTAATTAATTAACCTTCTTAATAATTCTGTGAAAGAATATTGGTAATTATTATGAGATACTCAGAGTGGTAAGACAAGGCACAGAGAAGTTAACTTATTTATTAAGTTAATAAATAAGATTATTTATAATAAATAAACAGAAGCCTTAAAAGATGAGTACAGCTAATGGCGTATGTACTAGTAGACAATCTTTTCTTAAAGAGGTCTTTGCTTTAGAGCAGTGGCTTGAGGAAGCCTAAGTCATTATTTTTAATGCTAATGTTGATAGTACTATGAACTGTAAATAAATAAGTATTTATAATAAATAAACAGAAGCCTTAAAAGATGAGTACAGCTAATGGCGTATGTACTAGTAGACAATCTTTTCTTAAAGAGGTCTTTGCTTTAGAGCAGTGGCTTGAGGAAGCCTAAGTCATTATTTTTAATGCTAATGTTGATAGTACTATGAACTGTACGAATTCTTCCTAATGTGAGAGCAATATTTTGGATCATAAAAAAAGAGATTAAAATACAGACAAAAATGTAAAAGATGATGTGGAATCTGATGTGTTTTAATACAATCTTTTCTTAAAGAGGTCTTTGCTTTAGAGCAGTGGCTTGAGGAAGCCTAAGTCATTATTTTTAATGCTAATGTTGATAGTACTATGAACTGTACGAATTCTTCCTAATGTGAGAGCAATATTTTGGATCATAAAAAAAGAGATTAAAATACAGACAAAAATGTAAAAGATGATGTGGAATCTGATGTGTTTTAATGAAGAAAAACCTCATGGTCAACACTCAAAGCTTATGCGAGGATGAACTAGATCCTACAGGAAGAGCATGGAGGGGAAAAGGAGCTCCAAAAAATTCCTGTAATGCAGCTAAGAATAATGATTTGAATTTATTGTTATGTTCAGTGGCAACTATTGTTATACTGAAAAAAAACAAAGCAGTGATTACAGTTATTTCTCCTTAGATGCTTGTTTTTGAGTTTTGATCTGTTGCTTGGACTCGCTTCCTTTGTCTCCTAAGCTACAGGCAAGTTGTACAAGCCCAGCCAAAGGAGAGAAAAGGCAATCTCTGTTTCTCCCCGTATCTGTAGGCTGATCTTGGAGTAAGGAGACTCTTATAACTTGGGACTAGTCATCTGCAGCTTCAGTGGACAATGGCAACAATACCAGCTGCACGGTTTGCAGGGAGGGCCTAAAGCCCTCCCTGGTATTCTTGTGGCCAGGGGGAGAAAGAGGGAGTACTGTACACCTCCAATATACATGGACTCTCATTATTTGGGGGATCATGAGGGAACAGGGTTTGGTAGATTTCCAGATTGTCTTTACTGCATCCACACGTTGAGCATTATCCTTCCATTGCTGAAAGAGAAGTGGCTGGAAGTTAGCTGATTTTCACTGTGTGATAAATTAACATCCAGGCCCGAAGAGCTGCAGGTTTGCACTTGGCTAGGCTGCAGTGCATTCCACTGTGCTCCATTCCTCCCTTTGTGGTCTGATGAGGCTGTTTCAGAGCCCTTCAGCTTTGATTTCACATGTATCTACTTTTCTTCTCAGCCTCATCAAGGTGTGAATTAGAACAGTCTTCATTAAATACCTTATACAGATGATTAGCTCCAGCCCTGATGACTAAGGGAGAATTTTTCCTTGCGTGAAAAAAGTGCAGTGTAGATGCTATGTACTCTTTCCTCGGGGCAAATGGGAATGCAGGATGTGAAGATAATCTATAGATAGATACATACATTTTGCGGAGTAGGAATCTCCTTCAGTTTTTTTGCCCTGTATCTTTCTTTTTTTTTTATAACTTTAGTTGTGTGTGTAAAGTATTTTATAAAATAAATGTATTTAATGTTGGTTTAACTGAGAAAATAGAGAGGAAAAAACAAAAGACATAAATCTAACAGAAAGGCTATAGATATCTTCTTGGCTTGCAGATATCTTCTTCAGTGCTGTTTCCATGGAAATTATTTATAGTGCCTGGAGGGAGTGAAGTGCAGGTCACAGATCTGCAGAGCTACAGTAGGCTCTCAGCCCGGTTAGGCAGAATCTGACAACAACAAATGGGAATGTCTTTGAATGGAGCTCTTCTGCTTTCAGAGGAAAACGTAATCTCTTATAAAAATGTGTCTTTGGAAGAAAAATGTTAATCGCTATGGCAGTTTGGGGTGAAATTGGAACCAAGAGCTGTCAGTTTTCATAATGAAAACAGCTTCAAACTCTCTTCCATCCATTCCCCCTCCCTTTACTGCTTGAAGTCATTAAGGGTTTCATCACATTTATTAGAGCAGAATTCTAAGTACCATTTTGGATAATCACCATGTATTCCAGTTTGACTAATTATTTTACCTCTTGAATGTCTACCTGGGATATGCTGAAAGAGAGCACGAAAGACAAATCTGGCAAATGCTGCGGTTATTGCCAATCATCAAGGAGCATATTCTGCATTTTATTTACATCAAAATATATTTTATATAAAATATCTAAACATATATGGAATGTTTTAATATATCTATGTATGTATTTATGTATATTACATATATGTATATTTTTTTCTTCTCCAAAAGTTACAAAAATACATTATATAACAATTCATGGAAATGAATGCTTCCTATAAAGAATTTGTAAAGAGGGGTGAACAGACATATGGACTGCAGTTTGAATTACAGTATCAATCTTTCATTTTGTCACAAATTACTTGGCAGTATTAATACAATATTAAGGACATTCTTACCCCTTTCTGTCAAGAAAAAACCCTTAGGGACATTTGATTCGTACAATGTATAGCCCAGCCCACACTGAAGACAAAGATATAGATCCCCTCTCGTTGCCCTGGAACAGAACCAGATGGTGCCTGGGGTATTGAGCCCTGCGTTGATTTGCAGTCAGAACCATGTAAAATGGGATGCAGTTGGGTGTGGCATGTTGGTCATTAGTTCTCAAATATGCTGCAGAAAGATGGATTTTAAGCAAGGAAATTGTATGACCGAGGCAGAGGTCCTTCCAAGAGCATTTGTGTTTCAGCTGTTCATAGTTGGCTTTCCGTAGGCAAGGTCTAGTGACTGTGTTTTCTGTCTGTGGTTACCACAGCACGAATCTATTATTGGTCTATTAGCAAAAAAAGTGAAAATGTTTTAAATTTTTCTCTTTAAGAATTCTGAAGCCAAAAGAAATTTGTTATTCTCATCATTAACTTTTTTTTTAAAGATAGAATCATTTGTTTCTTAATCTTTTTCTTCTTAGTTTATTAGAGAATAATGAATACTCCCTATACTCTTCAAAGATTAGGATGTGCCATGGAGTTACCTGTGGCCTATGCAGGCTCTCTGTGAACCAGATACTGTGGAAATAGCTACAATATAAGAGTGTGTGAAACAGGCATTATTTTTTCCATTTTCTTGGAGAAATGCAGGGTGTTCAATATTACGGTAGGTCACTCCAGAATGACTTCATCTGTATTTCAGGAAAAGAATAAACGCAGGAGGAAGATAATGAAATGGAGTGTCCTAATAATTATTTTTGTTAGGATGGTAAATATTTACACTAAGAATGTTTATATTCCTCATTTGATTTTGCTCTCATTCATCTTTGAATTTTTGTAGATACTGTTGTACAGTGCATTTCCAGTAGTTACTTCAAAATGTAAATGACAATGAATATTAGTAATCACTCTGAAGTGTTTAACCAGCAACTCTGCACATATAAATCCAATTCAAATTGTTTTAGCCACAAACCCTGACTTTAGGTCTTGCTTACAACTATTTGCCGATTTAGTTTAGTGTCTGAAAGGTTCTGCCTACTGTAAAGCGATACACTTTCCTGTAACTTCCTAGCCAAATGAACCGTGAAAATTTGGAGATGTTGAAGAGGTATTGAAGACATGCCATGTCTGCTGGTTATATCAAGCAAGTAACTTTTATGATGTCCTAAGTGCACTGACAAGATTAATTATTGCAGATGAGCTTTCTTTTGGTTTGGGTCTTTTCTTTTTTTAGGGAAAGGTAAGTTTTTACCGTTCTAAAATTGTCTAGAAATGAAGGGAAAAAAATTATGTATCTTACTGATCCTTTTCTTTTTCTTCGTTTGACTGACATAGTATAATATGAGCTCATGTAGTCTGTGTCTCTCTCCTCATCATAGCTTCTCAGAGGGGAAAAATTGAATTTCCAATTCCATGCCAGTGTTGTGACAAGGTCTTTCTACTCCCTCCCCCCCCCCCTTTTCCCCAATATCTATTAATTTTTTTCATTTGGAAGATACTCTTTAAATTAGCACAGTGTTTCCAACAGTTCAATTAGGTAGGCCTCTTTACCACTCAGGTATAAAAATCTTAGAGGTTAAATATTAACCACAACCTAGAAATTCAGCACTCACCTCATTAATCCATTTGAAACCATCTGTCACAAAAAGATGCAATATGCCGCATCACTTTTTTTCCCCTTTGGCATCTGCCAATTAATTTTTAATCTCTGGGATGTGTTGTTAAATTCAGTAAGTTTGTGGCCATGCTTTTGTCAATTTGGATATCTTGGCTGATATTTATTAAGGCTGCTTCCGTTACAAGAGGCTCAGTTTTGAAATCTTTTCTATATGGCAGTAAACAATTCTTCCCTTGGTGTCATCTTTTCCTGTTGGGACGGACTGTTCTGAACAGCAGTATGCACAAAGCTGTTCTCCCTAGGAGATGCTCTTGGGGAAAAAAAATTGAGTAAAACAAACCCAGCCCATATGCTCCCTTCTTGTGCAAAATGTGTTCAGATTCCCACATTGGTATGGAGTGGGTATGGAATGAAATATCTTAAATATGCTGGGATCTGCCCATCCATGTTGTGCTCCATTCCTACAGGCATGGGCTGAACGCAGAGAGCAGTGAGAGTTGTGAGCCTTTCCCAAAAGACATGGTGAATGGAAGATTGAGTACTTAAGTGCTTTCTATAGTATCAAAGAGAGTAAATCTGTATGAATTTCTAGGACATAATACTGTTACAGACTGAATGCCAGACCCTGTCTCTCTAACTGTGGTAAGCGATTCAGCAGATGATAATTTCATCTGTTGTTACCTATGGTGGTGTTATGAAGATGTATACTAGTTAGCTCTCAAAGACTTAGTTTTACATTGGTGGGAATATTTGTTGTAAGAAGAAGCACTGATGTACCATGATGGCTGCCTGAACAGGGCACACTTAGGTATTTCAATATTCCTCCTTGCCGTTCAGCAGCATGCTTAGATCCATGCTGATCCTTTTGCATAGCTACTGAAAAGAAACCTTATTTTTCTTCACAACAAGCAAGATGGACTACTTCACTTTTTGAGATGTGTTCATTTATTACTTTTTCTCATTGTGCTTTGAAGCCGTTTCTTGGTAAGAGAAGGCTTACGTCAATGACAGTCGTCTGAAAAATAAATTCTTAGCAGAGCATTAATCAGCAATATTGTTTTTGCTGCGGGTCTTTCACACAAGCTTGTCCAGCACTGTAGAAAACCCTTTTTTGCTTTTGCAGCTGGAAATAGAGATACTGTTTCTGACTATATTTTGCCCTCAAATTCCCATGCATATAATTGTAGTGGTAATTTGCTAATTGCTTGCTTATTTTTTTGATATAAAAAAATTCTGAATATAAGCAGTCAGAACCCAGAATATGTATCCCAAGAGAAGCTCTAAAAAATTATTTCATAAGAATGAAGCAATATTTTAACCCTATCGGATCCTTCTATTCTGATGGTATCCCTATTCTTTCAATTGTATAGCATTTAGATTTGTGTTTCATTATAATAATACTATAGTAAAGCTGGGTGGTTTCAACTCTATTGTCATGATAAAGTTTTGACATAATACAGCTTCTTATTTATCTTATAAATTGCTAAGAGGTGGGTTTTAATTGGTAATTGGTTAGCAAACTGGTGTTTTAATTTAGTAGCCATTGTCTGCTCTGTGTAGAGGCTGAAAGGAATTGCCTGCTGGAAATTACTACACTGGTTAGCTTTACAGTTATGTGAGAAGAGGACAAGTCTCCCCTGATGAAAACCTTGCACTGAATTGCTTTTTCCTGAGGTGCTAATTGAAGCATAGCAATGAAAAAAGATCAGACTGGCAGTGATTAGTGTGAACTCTCACAAAGACCTGTACCCACTTCTGAAAATTTTACTAGTCTAAATGGCTTCCTTGGCTTTTGTTTTCCATTGCACCAGATTAATCTCATTATTTTATTTCACCAAAGTGAAATAAGTAACTAAAAATGTAGGTTAAATGGATTCTTTTCAGCCAATGAGTAGCCACGTGCTTATCAGCCAAGCAGAAGAGTGCTACCCATTAATGGGTATCAATGCTTCTAGACTCATTTTTGAAGAGTACTATTTTTTTTTTTATTTAGGCAACCAGGCAGAGTGAGTCTTCTGAAATACATTTTACAGAGATTACTTTATAAGTGAATTTAACACAATTGTCCCAAATTTGTTAAGAACTCTGAGATGGACATCCCTGATGAAATATTCAGGAGAGATTTGGTTGTTCTGTGCAGTTCTCTACTAGACATTACCGTGCGGTAGCTCGACAGAGACATAAAATATACAATACCTGAGATTTTCTTACAGCGCTTCAGCTTCACTACTCTTTCTCTAGAGCTTATTTCGCAGCAGCTTGTGCAGAACCATTATGAATTAACATCTACTCCTGTGTTTGCATAGCCAATCCATACAAGCATGAATGAGAAGAAACGATAATTCTTCTGCAGTTTACTGCACTTGCGAGGGGTACTTGTTTCTATAGTCATTGTTTTATCTTTTTGTCTCTCTAGGATTTTAAAGTGTCAGTGCAGCAGCTTGTACACGTGAGCAAGATGATACACAATGCACACTGAAGAATTCTAGGCAAATAAATAATCAGCTGTCTTTGGCAGGAAGGTGTATTTGAGAGGAAAAGCACTTAGTGTAAGCTGAAGTGACCATAGGTAAAGTAGTTATATGGATGTGTCAGTTGCCTGTTGTCCTGTTGGCACTAAAAGCTTACGTTTTTCTATTACAATTCCATGACAATTATGCAGTTCCCTGACATGAATGGACTTGGTCAGTCCCTAAACAGAGTATGTTTGCAGTTGAAATCAAATGCAGTCAGTGCTCTTGGATTCTGTTAATTAAGGCTGACACTGAAGGCATGGGAGAGAAATGTGTAGATAAATTGTGTAACTGCCTTCAGCTCAGATCTGTAATAGTAATTACATATGGAAGTGCATGAAGCAGAATGATTAATTTTTCTTATTATGATTCAAGCCTCACTCTGGACTTGTGCTAAGAACTGTTTTGTATGAGCTATCTGCAAATGGGTATCTGGTCATTTGGTCTGGGAAGGCAAAAGTAACCAGATCTGATGCTAAAGGAAACCATTCCTTTGGGTGAAGTTGGCTATATAAGCTGGTGTGTCTTAGTTGTACTATTCTAGTGATCCAGTTAAGATCAGGAGGATTTTTGGCCTTTTGAATTAGAATAGAATATTTTCAGTTGGAAGGGACCTACAATCATCTATCTAGTCCAACTGCCTGAACAATTCAGGGCAGACCCAAAGTTAAAGCGTGTTATTAAGGGCATTGTCCAAATGCCTCTTAAACACTGACAGGCTTGGGGCAT
>NW_008794451.1:361250-377459 GCF_000699145.1 Aptenodytes forsteri
TTCCCACGCGTCCTATCACTGGATACCAGGGAGAAGGGATCAGCACCTCCCTCCCCACTTCCCCTCCTCAGGAATCTGTACAGAGCGATGAAGTCGCCCCTCAGCCTCCTTTTCTCCAAACCAGACAAACCCAGACTCATTAGCTGCTCCTCAGAGGACATTCCTTCCAGCCCTTTCACCAGCTTTGTTGCCCTCCTCTCGACCCATTTGAGAACCTTAACATCCTTCTTAAACTGTGGGGCCCCGAACCGCACACAGTACTCAAGGTGCGGCCGCACCAAGGCTGAATACAGCGGGATAATCACCTCTCTTGACCGGCTGAATTATGTATGGAAAAGAAAACTTCGATATGATCTTTATATCTGCAAAGGAAGGACCTTGTCATTGTAGCATCTTCTTGCAAAGATTAGGATTATAGTGATATCTAGTCTAACCTCAAAGCACGGTTAGCCATCAGCTCAGTCCAGGTTGCTCAGGGTTTTGTTCAGCCTTGAAAACCTCCAAGGACGGAGATGGCACAGACTCCTTGGGGGACCTGCTCCACTACCTGAGTGCTTCACAGTGGGAAAGTCCCTCCTTGCAACCAGCCTGAGCCTCTCTTGTTTCAGCTTACCCCCACTGCCTCTCACTCTCCTGCCAGGCACCAGTGTGAAGGGCCTGGCTCTGTCTCCTCCATAATCTCCTTGCAGGCACTGGCAGGTTGCTGGTGAACTGGAAGATATGTTCAAGCGCTGGAAGATATTTTTGAAGCACTGTTTATTTATTTCTCCCGTATTTCTGTGTTCCTCTTGAATGTTGCATAATAGTATGTGAAACAGCATTTAGATCCCACAAGATGTATTGAAGCATTCCTGAGTATTTTTGCTTTCTAAGTCTCAAGTTTTCATAAATTCAGATTTTATGGGAGGAGTAAGTATGCAGTGTTTTTTCTTTCTACCAAAACTGACTTTTAAAGCTCTTGAGGGTGGGGGGAAGAAATGAAAAAGAAACAGGAAAAAAAAAAAAAAGAAAAAGAAAAGAGGTAAGTTTTGATTTTGTTTGGATTTGTAATTCCATTCACACTAACATTCAGTCTGGCTGTGAAGTGTGCATGACAGCGTGTTGGTGAAGCTCCTCTCATAACAGACGTATTGATGTGTGCATAATCAATGAAGTCTTAATGCTTCCCTTTCACATTAGGTGCACCTGAATATAAGGCTGATTTTTTTTTTTAATTAGGATCTCAAGTATGGCAAAGTAATGATTGTTATGTATTTTTTTACATTTTAACTCTCTAGATCTGTTTGTTCCTCAGTAAAAAATTTACAGTGAAATAGGAAATAACGCTTATTCCAGGGCTGAAATTTTTATATCTTTGATGATAAAGAATGGTATTGAAATCAGAACGGGACAAATTAATTTCTGCAACACACCAGTGGTTGACTTCCTAAATCTATTATTAATGAATTGCAACTTTTTAAATCAGCACTGGGTGTGGGTAACATGAATTTTTGAATTTATTTAATAAGAGTAATCAATATCTGTTGGAAGGCAGTTCTAATAAAGCCTCTTAGAACAGGATGAAAGACAAAGGAAGATAATTCTAGGAGTTCTTGTTCAGCTAGCATCAGTGGGGACCTTGTTTAAATGAAGAGGGACTTTGGCTCAAAGGTCAAACACAGAGGTATATAATTTTTCTTGAATGTGTTTGTATTTACAGGTTGGCTGTAAGATAGTCACAACAGGCACAATGAAATTGCATGGAAGCTTTAGAAAACGGAGTGCTGTAGGTATGGCATAGGAATACTATATTTTTATGTGAGCAGTAAGAATGCTCTCTTGCTGTTCAAGTTGCTTGCTTTAAGGAAACAATTTTATGGTTATCTAGTCCACTGGATATAGACACACCTATTGCTGCACTGTACCGGTGCTGTTTGTAACCATGACAAAGAAGGGGAAAAATTGGCTCTCAGGACTGTAGCAATAATAGTAACATACTGGAGTGGGGAAGTACAACACCGGGTGTACTACCCGGGCGGAAAATGAGTAGGTTTCCTACTACCTGGTAGGAAATGAGTGGCTGAGAGTCAGATTTAATTTAAATGCTCCTACATTTACATCTCTGATAACTGATTTTTGGGTTTGTGGGTTTTTTTTGACTCCCTCTTCTGGTTGAACTTTTGTGTTCTCATAAGTTCCTGTGATGTCTAATAAGCCTGGCAATGAGAGCACATTACTGTCAGGAGCATGAATTGCTTCTCAATAAGTAAGTGTTGAATCTGTTCCTCTAGCTAAGTAATAACAACATTGATGCATGTAACAATATCAAGTAACACCAAATGTTAGTTCTTTTGTTTTCTTTATTTGCAAGTAACAGATTAGTTTTTCAGCACAGCACTTGTACTTTGAACCTCTTCTTATTCCTCTAAAATTTTGGTAACTTTCTCACCAGGAGTTAGAGACCAAATGGCAGCTATACTTAGTTCAATGGAGTGCTGCGAGGAGTTATTTAATTCAGTGGCTTCTGCTTTCTGCACGCTTTTCTGAGATTTTTCCTTTATTTTCCTCAAAGCACATTTCACTTTGCTTTATTTTTTATGGTTCCTAGTTAAAGCTGATGAGCTCCTTTAACATCGCTTTGTGAGACTGTTAGGTTAAGCAGTGTCGTAAGATACTAGAGTCTTTGTTTTGAAATCCAGTAGCTAAATTTACTTAACAAATGTAGCCTCCACAAAAATAAATGGAATTAAACCAGAGCTCTGATTTGACTCTCACATCTTAGCACTGAAAATAATTTGTCAGCTTACTTGTTCTAGCTCAAAACTTAGCACTGTTCAGCCTTTGACCTGGAGAACTCTGAGCTATAGGACAAATAATTTGTGTGAGAAGTTCAGTAGAGATGGTCATGGAGACTTTATACAGAGAATGTTTGTTCTGAGGGTATTTTTAGCTTCCTGCCAAAAAGAGAGTAATATGTTACTTAAAATCCCTCCTAAGTTACAGATGAAGATCCCTGTGTTGTCTGTACAATAATGACCGGCGCTATCTGACAGTATGTGGTTGCCCAGGAATTTCTATTCTTTGCTTCTTTCTGACCCCCTGCAGTGGCCTTGCAAACAAAATCCTACCTGCTATATTTACTTATTGACTCTCCCCTCTAGTTTTAGCATTATTTGCATTCCTCCTTTTACTGGTCATATTTCTATTTCTATGTTTTTGGGGTTCCTTAAACAATATCTTAGGCAAAAAAACCAGCTGGTTTCCTGTTAGTCTTACAATGTGAACGGAGTACTTTGTTCTCTCATCTTAAAAAGGGAGATTCTCTTGTTACTATTGTCACTAACAATTAGATGTTAGTTTTCTAATGATTTAACACATTTTGCCTTAACAGAGGTTTTAAACTTCATCATTATCAGCTGAATTCTTTTCACTTGTTGCAAAAATATTACCTAGAATGAAAAAAGTAAGACAATTGCATGAATTTGATATACAGCAATGCATTAACTACACAAAGTTATGTAACAGTGGGAAAGTAAAATGGTGACATATATAAGCCCCACTCCAATATATTTTAATGTGGATTTGAGTCTTAGACTTTAAGCTTTCTCTGCAACAGAATCTGGCTGATTTGCTGACAGCCTTCCCCCAAAAGAAGGAAGTGTTTATATCAAGTCTGAGTACCCAAAGCGATACGTGCATTGTGAGCATGTTTACTCATGAATGCTTAAGTGCATGCAGTAAATACCGTAGTCTTTGAACATTTGTGAATTCAATGGAAAACCCCCAAAGATTCATCATACAAAAAAGATGAACAAATTGTTTTCACACAAGAGTTGTGGATCACATTTTCAAGGGCACAGCAGGAGTCTCGCTGTCCCCACCTACTAATTCCAATGTTCATGCATGTCACTGTGCACACGTAGCACATGTTGGCCCATCTTTGGTTATTTGCTTTGTACACATAAGTTCAGTCATTGTATATACACATCAAAACACCGGAGCAATGCAAATAGGGAAGACTTGTAACAAACAGCCCTCACCCTCTTAATCATTTCAGTGGAAGTAAAAATTGGGGGTAGAAGATGCTCTCACTTAGAACCCGTGCTTAGACCTGGATGCTGATCATTTAGATGCTCTTGAATGAGGTTTTCCTTCCAGTCTTCAGCTGGCTGCAATTATATTTCTATCATCTTTCATTTTAATTTGTGCTTTTTTTTTTTAATCTTACTAAATATGAAAGCAGAAGCAAGGAAAAACATCTGCCGTAGAAAATATTCTGAATTGCAGTTTGGAGAGCTTATGAATACTGTAGGCTTATCACTTGTACAAAACTGGGTGAGTGGCACACTGTCAAGTGCAGACAGCATGGTGGGAGATCCCAGTATGAAAATCTTTTTTTAATGGTAGCGAAAAGATAAAAAAAAAAAAAATATTTGGAGGGAAAAGGCTTGATTTGGAGGGTGAGAATGGCATGTTGGACACAGATTAAATTACTGTATGGATTTAGACAGATATGACGTGATTAAAAATCCATGTGCTTAATCCACCAAGTCTTTATAGAGCTCATTACCATCATGTGGGAAAATTCCAGCTGAG
This sequence comes from Aptenodytes forsteri, assembly GCF_000699145.1. Taxonomy (NCBI): domain Eukaryota; kingdom Metazoa; phylum Chordata; class Aves; order Sphenisciformes; family Spheniscidae; genus Aptenodytes; species Aptenodytes forsteri. The sequence continues at coordinate 365,826 of NW_008794451.1, forward strand.
AACTTCGGGCTGATTTACATGAATAAGTATTAACTTACGGATCTCAGGGAACTGGCCTTGTATTTCTAAAATCTAAATTTCTCATGCTATCTATGAACCTGGAAAGATTTGAAAACTCAGCTGTACTTTTTCCACTAGTAAAACTGTGTGTTTTCTGATTCTATTGTTGTTTTCAGCTCTTTCGTTAGTGCTTCTACCTGGCTTTAATGTTGCTCTGGCTGGCTACAACCTGGGTCTCTAGCTAACTTGCAGGAAATATTAACAGAAAGTGTTTGAGAAACGGATGATTGGGCTGTACAAAATAAATATTGTGGGCTCTGACAGAATGTAAAAGATTGTACTTGTTACCAGAACACTCTTCTGATTTCCAATATAAATGCCAGCTAATATGTGTGTTCCAAAGACCTGCCTGCCAAATACGTTGGTTTTGGAAAAGAAATTTTCCTGCCAATTGCTGTATGCTTAGCCTGCCTGTCATTATCCCCCTCAGCTTTTTTTTTTCCCCAATGATTGTGCATTTTGCAAAAGTGCAAAAGAGAAGCCATTTAGAAGGTTTTTTGTGTATAAGATACTCTACAGGCAACTCACCTGCTGGAAATGAAACAGCTCTGCAAATGCTGCATTTGTGACAATTTTCTCCCCTGCATGTAACATTTATTCCACAAAAGGCATGATTGTGGAGATAGAGTTCTTATTTGCTGATGCATTAGTTAAAGTGAATAAAAACATGATTTTGTACGTGGTTTAAACCAAGCCGAGCAATTTTTAATACAAGCAGTTTCTTTACAGCAAGGCAGGAAATTGTTTTCCCATCCTATAAATATTCACTATTTAAATACCTTCTGTATCGTAATGAAATTTGGACCCTTGAAAATATTAATGAACTTATATTATGGAAAAAATGCAGTCAGGAAGATTGAAACATTTAATTCAAATTATTTTGGAATTTTTAATTTATTTTTTATCCTTATTTTATATTATAAATTTGTATGTTCAGATATAAAAGGAAATTCTAACCAAAAATATTATTTTCTGTGTTTTGAAAAAACAGCATAAGCTACTTGGATATCCATAGAAATTTTTCCATTTCTTTTAAACAAGAATCTGTTAAAGTGTTTCTTTTCCACAAAATGTTTTAGCTCTGATGATGCCATGTTTTTAATTGAAAATATTTAGTCAAATAATTCTCACATACCTCCAGTACAGACTTTACCCTTATATCTGTTTCTGATCCAACCAATACTGGTTTTTTTACTTCAGTTTAATTAAAAAGACAATATAAGACATTTGTCATATTTTAAATGACTTCAGTAAACTGAGCAGACCCACTGTTTTATTGATCTTTGCAGCAGTATAGTCACCAAAATATTATAATGAAAATTTCTATATGAGCTTTCACATTGGCACTGTGCCAAATTATCTTGGACAGACTATGCCTCTCCTGATAGTAGTCCTTATGCTGAATACAAAAATGCTAGTGCTTGACATATGCAGAGTAGTTTAGGGGTCAGAATGTAATCCTATCTATAACGGAGAGCAGGGGTCCCCCTGCACGCCATGATTTTGCTCATGTGAGTAAATGAGTAAATGTCCTCACGAGTAACTAAATAGGCACTTAAAATTTTAATGGCCAACGTGCCTTACCCGACACACCAGCAAACAGTCAGGATTACTGAGCAGCAAAGGGATGCACGCCATACTGCACGTTGGCCACCTAATGTAACTGCTCGCTGAGCTGTGGATTTCCACAGACTCCTGGTATCGTTCATGGAGAGAGGTCAGATCTCCCAGGCAGCACGTTTGAGGCAGGACCTCGGGGGCTCAGAATTCCCTACTGTACAAACCTGCATTTTTCCATTGACTCTAGAAAATTTAGGATAATCTGGTAGAGTTAGGAGCCCAAAGGTGAGGGAATAAATATACCTATATGGATTACCAGGCATCCTGCTGCAGAAGACCCTGACAGACTGAGAGCCTTGGGGGCTTTGTCAGCAGGTCACAGGAGAGCAGGGCCATGTGGCAGTCCCGTGCACGTGATACAATCTGATTGCACTTAGTAGGCAACTTATGCAGTACAGGAGCAGTTTCTCTGGGCATTCACTGTAGTTATTTTCTAGATGAGCTACTGCTATATCTCTTACCTGAGACATGGGCTGGGTCCTGGAGGCCTTTGACATGTACTATGAGACAACCCATTTTCTCATGATACTGTCTGCAGCTTAGCCATGGCTTCATGTTCTTCTAGGTAACTGCTGGGATTGCTAGTTTAGTTTTCAGATCCTTGCTAGTGGAAACAAAAGAGCCAGAATTATAGTTGTATTCTTTGCATGTATTGCGTAGCTATGTACTGTGGCCTGCAACCCACCTACATACAGAAGGCCACCCACAAACTAGCTCTAAAATCTCTGTCGTTCTGCTACAGCAGATATTTCTGCTAGTTCAATTCATAAAGTCCATCAGCTGTCATAATTTTTTCCTCACTTGTTTTTAAATTATGGTACTTCTAAGAAAAGTGAAGCTTCAGGCTCTTGCTTAAGCATTCACATAAGAAGCATCACTTAGGCATTTTATAGGGGATTGGTTGTGTGAGGTAGGACAAGAAAGCGTCAAACATACCAAATGTGTTCTGCTTCAGAAATTTATTATGTTTCGGAGGCACCAGTGCTTGGTTTGTGTGGCAACGCTGGATTCTGGCTGTCTCCTCTAGACTCACTTCTTATGGCTCCCTTAGGCACTACGCCATGCTAATGCCATGCTGGTTGTGACAAGGGGATGACTTCTTCAAGGAGTGTTTTAGTGTCTTTGTGGAAGAGCAGAAGTTATTGTAGGTCAGCACTTTGTCAGCCTCCATGGGCTATAGTTTCAGCAGGTTCTCTTCAAAATATAGTAGATTGGTGTGGACCTTAAATTAAAGGTTCCCAGGCAGATTGATGTCAAATTTTCTGCCAAAGAATGATATTTAATGAAAGTTTTGCTGTTTCACACCATAACGTGGTGAGTGTTTTATAGGTGTGACAAATCCTGATCTTCAAATGGATTAAATTTGTCTCATGGACACCATGGGTCAGAACTTGTTCCTCTTGGCTTAGAATTAAAATATTAAGAAGAGGATTTCATGTAAATCCTTACTTAAGGGTATTAAAGATTAAAGTGAGTTCTGATTAGCATAAATCTTTCAGTCCCTGCTCCCTGGCCCCTCACAGCTGCCCATAGGTACCATCTTTTAAGAAACAGCACAGAGATTTTATTAGTTCGTCAGAGCTTGTTGTGAAAGCCCCCTGTGAAAAGCAAATCCATCATGATTTTAGGCTACGTGGTTCCCTGAGTAGGGAATCATAATCATTGTGCATTTGCCAAGTGCCTGGGAAAGTACTATAATGACTAAACTTTGTAAAATAATTCTAATCTTTCCTTCTTTGTCTGATCCTTCCCAATTCAGATAATCCTTTCTAGTTTTTCTTAAGTTGAAGTTCATTATTTTTGAAGTTAATGCAAATTCAGGTATCTAAATAAATAACCTAAATGTCATCCAATGCTTTCATAAAATTCAGTAGAATGTGCAAGCATCCAGTGCTTTTGAAAATGAAGTTGTGCTTCATTGGAATTGGTAGCTAAAATGTAATTGCCTTTAGTTGAACCATGAATCCAATCTGGATATTTAAATATGCATTATAATAGAGCCTGGACACCAGCTGTCTGTGTGCCATTTGTGCTTTAAAAATTTGGCCTCATAGCCCACTTTCAAAAACCCAGGTCTGAAAATGTGGAGAGTTTTTTCTCAACTGGGAGAACAACCTACTAATTAAATATCTAAAAGCGGGCTTCCATGTTAGTATTCTTCAGATTTCAGAGCTTTGGTACAAAGTTGTATCAGTATTAAAAAAAATATTAATGATATTGAAATGTTAAAGAATATTCTTTTCATACTGCACGGTCAGGTGCAATACAGTCATAGAGATCTTATGGCAAGGTACTGCACTGAAATACAAATGCTATTGTTACAGTCTCATTTATGGCTGGTTTAAAATGAGCATTTATTCCTAACTCTTAAGACACCAAGGGTACACGCGCACACGCGTGCACGCATATACGCACACAGAAAGCAGTTGCTAGTATTTATAAAAGCCTCAAAGTTTGTTTTTAGTTATAGACTAAAATATAGAAATGTTTTTTTCTTTTATTCTGATAAAAATCAGCATCTCCATATAATACTAATTGTTCATTTTGGTGCTTATATATGCTAATATGTATATATTATATGTCTATATTTGAAAGGAAAAAAGTAAGACTTCGGGACTTATAGCTGGCCTAAATCATGTTCCTAATGCTGTGGGTTTTGATCTTTCTGGTGTATCTGAAGTTCCCTCTCCACTTTTCACTTATATTACTTATAACATTCTTTACACATATTGTTAGTGAAGCTGTGATAAAAGGTAGCAGTGGTAAGTGACATCATTGATAGACTGTTGGCTTTTTTGGGCAGTTTTTTTTCTAGGGAACTGAGATTAAAAACTCTTGGCTATAAAAGTGTCCCAAGTACTCTCCTCTTCAACCCTTGCTCCCAAAAATGGGCTTATATTTCCTATTAGTGTTAATGCTGCTGCTGCTTCTAGAAAGAAATCTTATCAAAATCATGGTCAGCGTTTGTATCCCGTTCACAGAGAGAATTTTGGAGTAGCTCCATCCGCTCTCTTAAGGGAGCATTATACATCCACACAATTAAAATTTAGGATCAGGTACTTCAGTCTGTGACAACTTAGACTGAAGACAACACTTCTCCTTAGCTACAACGTTTCTCTTAGATTATCAGGGTGATCCTGTGCCCTTTGACCTGTTCCAGGAGGCTTACTGTTACCTCTTTTATGGAGAAATGATCAAGGTCAAAACCGCTGTATCTTAGTACTAATATTGAACAATTTGGCTGTTAAATTACATTTAACTTTCCACAGTGACTTTGACGGAAATAATCAAGGCTCTTAAGACATGCCAACCTAACACAATATTACTTTAGCTCTGATCACTCCTGTGGTTATGAAGAAGAGAAGGGAAAACACATTGCAGTCTCACAAAAGCAGAAGGGAAAATGTTTTTTCATTGGAGTTCTGGTTTTTCAAATGGATTTGAGAACAGGTGTGTACTGTAAAGAATTCCGTTTTAACTAGGTCTTAACATTAAGGTTTTTTTCATTGTTTCTTTCTCCATAAGACATTTTAACAACACCAAATGATTTTTAAAAATAATTTTAGGCTGTGTCATTGTGGATGGGTGGATGCATGAATATCTGTCATTGCATATGACAGGCACCTACTCTTACAGAGCTGTCAGGCTTGTGCTTTTAGTGTTATTGTTTCCAAGAAAGACTGCTGCTGTTAGGAGAGTTCTTACAGCAGAAGACATAAGAGAAGGCATTTAAGATCTCTTTTTCAGCAAAGCTGAGGTTTCATATGACAGGGTACTAAGTAACTGTATGCATAAAGTACTGGACACAATTTTTAATGTTAATTTTTGGAGAGGAATATTGAGGTATTGAAGGCCTTGATGTTCCCATCGACATTGCATCTGGCTTTCTATTGTGTTGTACTTTTTGTACCCATTTGTGAAAATTTCATTCAAAATCTGTGGTAGTTACTCTTGATAGCTGCTGTGTGACAGTGAGAGAGACTGTACAAAGTGTAGGGAAAAGGAGAATCACATCTTGTTGTTTAGAGACTGCATGGTTGCCATGCCTTATTTCCTCATTCTGGCTATACTGGGAACATTGTTAGTATAGGATTATTCAAACATAAAGTAATCCTTAAATAAAAATTTATATTTGGATTGTGATGTTGTAAATCACCTTACAGCTGAGTGTCGGATATCAACAGCTACATCCCAGGCACTACAGTTTTCTGTCAACTGTGTAAGTTCTCACTCTTAGGTGACATACTATATTTTAATGACCACATGTGAGTAACACACCGACAAAGGATAGTGGACAACAGACTGCAGTAGTTTAGAATACTCAAATCACACTGCACTTCCATTTTTCAAGGCAAAAATCAATAGGGAGACATATCTAAATGAGGTGCACTGGTGGTGTGCTGGTGGAATGCTGTTCTGGTCCTGATTTTCCAGCCATGCTGCTTTAACTGAAGCTACTCAGTTTTACCACTGATGGAAGAAAATTGTATCTATGAATTGTTTTCTGGTTTATGCTTGACTACCTCTGTATATCATTTCACAGCAGCCTGTTTATGCCTGTACATGGGCCCTAGCCTGTCCTTCATGGATGAGACCCATGGAGACACATTATAGAATCTGTGTGAGCCTCTGGAAGTGCTTAAAAAGCTTTATAAATTAAATGTCATATCTAAATGAGCCCTCTGGTCTGCCAGAGAAATAACTCACCTTAGCGAGTGTTTTATTTAGAACCACTGAATAAAAATATTAACTATGTGTTATTCTAAAAGTAAAGGAAGAACACGAAAAATCATCCTGAGAAAACCAGAAAAAAGTTTTAAGTGAAAAAACCACACATACAACTAATATATATTAAACTTCTTGTCTTTGGGGTTTTTTGTAATGTGAATGAAAGTGACCATCATGAGTTAAGATTTGTTTTTTTGCAAAAGAGGGTAGTAGTTAGAATAGATTTGTCTGAAGTTTTGAGTGATTTTAGTGTGAAATTCACTGCTGAAAAGCAAGAAGAAATGTAGTATGCTGAAGAGAGAGAGGCAGAATTTTTCATTCTCGCATTATGGTGTGGAAATATTCTGCTAGAAAGTGGGAACTTGAAATCGTGGCTGCCTCCCTGTATTGAATGACGACCCATCTGAAAACTGTACTTCTGGAAATTATGGTACTGAATCTTGTGATCAACATTGCCAGTGGAAGCAAGGGGTTAGGATGAAGCTGGCAGCTGTGGATGGAATAGATGGAGAGAGAATTAAAAAATCAGAAGAGAAATCTTTTCAGCAGTTATACGAAAATGCTGGCTTTGTTTTGTTTTTCTGCTATGTAGAAATGAGTGACAAAGCCACAGGGAAAGCAAATGTGATTTCAATCTATCCATTATGAAAACACATACAAACATTTTCATCATTAGCTAATTACAATTAGAAACCATTTTAATCATAACTAAGACCAGTTAAAAGATGACAAATGTTGAGTTTTGTAGTTATAACTACAAAAATTAATCCCATGACAGATGTGATTTTAAGATACAAACCTGTGATGAAGATATTAAATGTTTCATTAAATTCTTGCTACGTATCATTAATTCAATTCTGAAACATCTCCTAAAAATGAAGAGGAAGAAAGAGTACATAAATAATATTGGTATGGGGCATGTTTCTGCACATTAGCTATTGTCAGTGCAGAATATTGATTTAATGGTGATTATGTCAGCTAGACCATGGTAGAAGGTTACTAGACTTCTGTAACAACATTATATCTGCATATCTTTGCATGCTCTCCTTGTAAGACTTTTTTTTTATCTCTAATACAAAGTTGCCTACTGGGTTGCTGTAAATATTTTTTGAAAACATTGCTTTTAGCAGTCTTAATACTGAGTCTGAGCAAAAGACTAGAGGATTTTGTGTTCACGATCTCACACGCATTTAAAAAAATCTGGGTTTTTTTTCTGCTGCTTCTAAGTTTATTTCATTAGGAATATTACAAAGTTTAAAGCTGAATCTATAGGTCATCCTATATTGTGGGTGAGACAAGACATGTGGTGGGCATATTCCTCATCCTCCTAATGGTGAATTTGGATGCATTTCCCTATGGTTGCAGGCTGTGGTTATTCTCTGTTACTCCAGTGTAATTTTATTGACACATTGGACACAAACAGTGAAGTTATTAGTTGGTGTATTTTATAAGGATGTTTAGCGGTGGTAACACATGCTATAAATATGCGATTGGGACAGCTCCTGTTTGAGATTTCCAGACACATGAATGTTTTCCTAATAGAACTGACTGGATTCCTGGGAATTCTGTCTAATTTTGCAGGGAAGTACTGTACAAGTTTTAGAAAAATAAACTTGTTCTGTTTCTCTAATTTGTATGAGTTTTACATTTTAACGATCATAGGAATGCACAGTTTATATTTGTTTTTAATCTAGTTTATATTTTGATGAAACTCCGTCTTTTAAACAGTAACTGGTTGAAGTAATTTTCTTGTAAATCCTTAATTTGTCAGGCACTCAACTGCTTTTAATATTGTGTTGCTGCTCCAAATGAGACGTGAAAACCAGCTTTTTAATGTTTTGTGTTTCCCAGGTTGCCTTTTAGAGGCTTTCTGCAGGAGGATCTATAAACGAGGTCTCATCTGGAACTAGAAAAGGGAAGTTAACATTAATATTTTGGTGCAGTCCTAAAGCAGCCTGCATTTTTAACCATTAGGAACCATGCAGAAATACAATGTCAGCTTTGATTAATTTTTATTCCTAGTGTCTTTCTTTTGGGTGCTTTGCAATTGCACTTTGGAGTGAACCAGAGTAACCTGGTTCATCAGAGGTATCAAAAAATGTCTGTGTGAGTTTGTTCATTTGTAACTGACATGGATGAAAAGAATGAAAACAAAAATTATGGCTTTTTGCCATACTTGTCTATGGAGAGGTACGATGAAATATTTGAGGACAGCTGTTTTATGAAGCCTTAATGTATTCATAGTGGCAGCTGCAGTTTTCTTCGAACAGAATAGCAAGAATGTAAGAGCAGCAGTGCTGAATGTTTTGAAGAAGAAAGTTTTTATCATCTTCCCATCCATGATCAAACTGTAGATGATAATAAATTGCACAGAGAATGTCAGGAAATTGCATGGTAGATGTTCTTGCAAGGGCTCAAATCAGATACTAGTAAAAGGTGGCTCTGGTTTAGGATATCACAGTCATTTAACATGGCTGCATTAAATCCAGTTTGCATCAGGCCCCGTGTATTACCACAAAGACATTGAGAACCCTCTGAACCATAGACAGTTGAGCAGTTGAGATTTTTCTTACATTATTGTATTGATATTTTTGCTTGGTCTTCCATATCCTGAGATATTTTTCTCCATCAAGCCATTCTAGCACTAATTCTTGTAACACTTTTGGTTTTCGCTTTGAAGCTCCAGTCAGTCCTGATTGCAAGATACACAAGCACATAGGATTATTAATCTCGAAGAACTTCATAAATGTTGAGGAAACAGAATATGGTACATTAGACGTGTGTTGTGTGGATCAGCCATAGTTGACAGTAAAGATAGGATTCCATAGGCTTTGCTTATTTTGCTGAATTACAGATTTGAAGAATGTTGAGGAGTGGTGGTGAGTAAAAGGGGGAGGCGAGTCCTGGACTTATAGAAATGTTGATTCTTATATGTCTCTTGTAATAGCCAGCTGGTAATCACAAGCACTGGATGTGCATTATGCCAGGCTTACATTTCAGCCAAAGCGCCTATAAAAATGTGTTGGTACAGTTGTAGGAGGATACATTTTAGTTGCTGTTTTTGTATCGTGCTGTTCTTTGTAACTCAGAAATACTTGGTGATATAATTATTTCAGCCACCAGGTGGATGTGCAGCCATCTGTCCATCCTGCCATCAGCCAGGCTGCTGCTACAGTGCTGCCTAGAAAGAGATATTTTCCAATGAGCAACCAATGCCTTTCCTCTTTCAAACCGTCCAGTCTGTTTCAGAAATCAGTTCTTTTTCCTCAGACCATTTTGTGAACGTGCAGTAGGTATTTCCCATCATCAAGTGAGCTTGTTGGGGAGGGCAAAGCTACTCCATCGCAGGCTGTACTTTTGATTTGATCTTAAGCAGAAATCTGTTTTTATCAGGTTCAGTAAGCTTTCATTTTCCACTACACTGCACTGCAGTATTAAAAAAAAAAAAAAAATGCAGAGAATAAAAGCTAGGTATCATGGGATTTTCTCTTTCTTTCTGATAAGCCACCTTCCCAGTAGCCTTTTCCAGGAGTGGAATCTAGACAGCTGCTGCCGTTTGGCTACGTTGACATATTCAGCAGCTGCACTTGCATTTAGGGAAGTGAAAGTCTGAAAGCTGCTTGAATGTCGCTTAGACTGAGTTCACGTTTGATCAGCTTCAGCACTTTTTTGATGTTTCAGATGCTTAAGTTAGTAATAAAACACAAGATGTCATGCAGTGATACCGGTTAATTATTATCTTAGCCATATGGGGAGGTAGAATATCTGTTAACTGCATTTCAGCTGTATATTAACATTCATTATGACACAGCTTATGCAGCACTCTACCCTAGTCTCTTGTATAGCCCCTGCATAGCATTGGTTAAAGCTCTGAATTTACATTTCATAAAGGCAAGTGTGTTTTGATTTCATTTTAACTTAGAACAAAGCAACTTTTAAAAACTTTTTCTACATAATGGAAATTCATAATATTTCAGTTTTAGCATTTGATTTCAGGATTTTGAAAAGGTATTTCAAATTATACCCTGCAACTATTTTTAGTATATCCTGAAATAATAGAGATAGATATATAGAGAGAGGAATAACAATCTAAAATAGCAAACATATAAATTCAAGTCTAAACAACAATTGGGAATGTATATATTTTCAATCAATTTTTTTAATCTGAACCTTTGTTTTGCTAAAAAGACATTTTGACAGGAGAAATTCACTCATTTATTACTGAAGTAAAAAATGAGCTGTTAATGGAATCGCCCAAATCACAGGTTTGCTCTTTTGAATCCTGATGCCGTTCCAAGTGAACTTTTTAAGGCAAATGTAGCTTACTATGTTGCTGTCCTGTACTCTACAGCACGACAGTAGACAGCCTACTTAAATAAAATGCTGTTTGAGTGCCTCAGAATAACCCTCAAGATTAATTCTGCTTTGTGTCTTATAAATAAAATATAAAATTGTCACTGCTATGTTCATTTACATGTCAACAAAACATCAAAAATAGAGGTGTGCATTTTCCTTTTTAATATTGCCTTGACATGGAGATGACATATTACATGACATATTATGACAAAGGCAGACCTTGGTGTCTGCCATCAAGGCCACTATTTCTTTGGATTCAGCCTGAAACTTACAGGACAGAAGTTGCTTAGAAGAGAAGTAGTGTGGCGGACCTATGTTGTCCAGCTGTCTGGTCTGGGGACCAGATCTGGGAGCAGGTTGGGGCAAGAAGTCTCTGTAGCAACGAGCTTTGCTGGAACCAGCTTGACAAATGAGGTTTAGGTTTGCCTCAGCCTCCAGACATTGCACACCCAGTGAAGGGGCACTTAAAGCTTTTTCTGCCTCCATCTGCCTGAGCTGTATCTTCCGGGGTAAAAAACTGTACCACTGTGTAAAAAAACTGGCTGGATGGCCAGGCCCAAAGAGTTGTGGTGAATGGAGTTAAATCCAGCTGGCGGTCGGTCACAAGTGGTGTTCCCCAGGGCTCAGTACTGGGGCCAGTTCTGTTTAATACCTTTATCAACGATCTGGGCGAGGGGATCGAGTGCACCCTCAGTCAGTTTGCAGACAACACCAAGTTGGGTGGGAGTGTTGATCTGCTTGAGGGTAGGAAGGCTCTGCAGAGGGATCAGGACAGGCTGGATTGATGGGCCGAGGCCAACTGTATGAGGTTCAACAAGGCCAAGTGCTGGGTCCTGCACTTCGGCCACAACAACCCCATGCAGCGCTACA
>NW_008794451.1:377960-390671 GCF_000699145.1 Aptenodytes forsteri
TGTGGCGCTTAGGGACATGGTTTAGTGGTGGACTTGGCAGTATTAGGTTTATGGTTGGACTCAATGATCTTAAGGGTCCTTTCCAACGTAAATGATTCTATGATTCTATAGGTATGTGAAAACGATGGAGGCTGTGAAAGCTAGGTGTTAATGTGATGTCTGGTAATTTACATGGGCTTGTGCTATTGCTTGCTTTTCTTGCAGGTTATCTTTTGTTTTCTCATAAACTTTAGTTAAGCCATTCAATAAAGCTAACATATGGCTCTTTCTACAACTCTTGCTGACTATGAATCTTCTTTGTATTATAGGCAGTTATAATTTTATCATTTTGTACTAAAAGCTGCAGACTGTTCTTGTTTTATAACTTTGTATTTTGCATACTAATGATATTTTATATCACAAAATAGTAATATCCTCTTCTGTACCTTTTTATTATCTGCATGTGTTACAAAATGTTATGTTTTCAAGTGTCCTTAGTAGACATTCTTATATACAGTCACTGTATGTCACAGAAGCATATGGGCTTGTTGGTAAGGTAAAATGTTGCTGGGAGAAAACAGTTTGTTTGTAGTTTGCCAGTAGAATGCACCGAAGAGAAAATAGAGCAAGTGGGAGCAGTTGAGGTGAATTTTTTTGGGAGGAGGGAGGTAAAGTTTATTTGATCATGTGTTAAATATTAGGCGTGCAGAGCTGCTTCTCAGGCAAACAAACTACCTCAGTTGTTCTTTTGGCTTTAGGTAAGTACTCGTTTCTGCAGTACAGACTCAAAAATAACTGCTGACAATTTCAAGTAAAATAAAATAGAAAAGTGTCAATGCAATTAAAAGATGATTGAAGCCAAGAACAATTTACATTTTGAATTTTTGCTTTGAATTGTATGAAACGGTAAAGTTTATTCAACTTCATGTCTTCTAACCATGTACATATAGTCTATATACTAATGACTCAAATATGGATATAAAGAAGAATCTCCTCTCGTGCAGTAAAGACAGTGAACAGATGGAAATTTCATTGAAACTGATACTGTGGATGTTTGGCAATGATGCAGGACACACGGACCCCAACACAACACTCTGTTAACTTACTGCATCACCAGACATGCTTTATCTAGGGTTTCTTTACAATCTGCCATATAATGTAATTTTTAAAGTATGGACACTTTCTCGCACCCTTCAGAAATGTTTGCTCTTCATCCCACAATCCAGAAGATCAGCTTGTTTTTCTCAGAGAGGCTGAAGTGCTCATAAAGACTTTGCAGACAAGCCTAACATTTCATATACCACCTGCAATGGGAAAGGACATGCAGCAAATTTCTAGGCTGCTGCTCTGAGCTCAGGTACCCAGCAAGCACTTGTTCTCTCTGTTTGGTGTGTGCGAACGTGCAAGCAGAAGCATGTGGTGCTGCTGTATCCATAGCATGGAAAAGGAGACAAGCAGCTGCTGACAGTATTTTGCTATTCAGTTGACATTTAGGAGTTATCCCTGTTACCTGGATCCTACTGTTGACATTGATGAGCCAGAATTAGTGCACAATTGTTCATTGCTGGCTATGGTCTAATATACATAGTTCTGCTGAGAACGATATTTCCAAGTGCATAGCCTTCTAAATGGCAAAACATAAAAGAAAAAAAAAATTGACCTTTTCATGGAATGAGTTGTCTCCATGCCAGTTCTATTCTTCGAGATCAAGTTAATCAAAACACTAGTCCCAAACTTGCAATTTATTTATTTAGAGCAGCATTTCTACATTCACACAAGCCCCTGAAAAAATGTTTCCTAATTCAAGCACAAGTGAAGTTTGCAGCTAATATTTACCACCTGAAATAACAAATAAAAGGATATAAGTTATAATGGTGAAAAGGTATTTCTATTTTTATGAATACTTTTATGCACTTTATTTTTGACAGGCCATTATACTAACACCCGCAGGCTCCACAGAATCACTGTTACAAACATTTAGAAGTAATGAACACTGACTGTTTAATACATCTGGTAAAGAAGATTATGATGAGAAGGTAGATTAGAAGAAGAAATGGAACAAACAGTAATTGGCCATGAACTGTGAAATGAAAGAAAAGAATTGGGGCAACAAGGAGATGAGGTGATGTTAGTGAAGAAAATGACTTAATAGGCAGTGAAAGGGCATTATTTGGTCGTTATTTGACATATACGAAAGACACATGGAGGATGGAATGATGAAGATAGAGTAATAGGCTTCAGTTTATTTGAAGCTGTGAAGCTGCACAGTAGTTTACCTGTGAAACTGTCTGGTTGTTTCATGATCGTTTAACTTTTTGTAGCCAGCACATTTGCTTTTGTCCATTGCCATCTTTCTTTTGATTCTTGCTCTAAATTCTGATTTTATGTGGACTTTGTTCAACACAGTGCCATCAACTTCAGTGTACTGATGTACCCCATTGCATTGTGGGTGCTTCATCTCATGGAAATTTTTCAGATCTTTGTGTGTTTAAACTGCACCTGGCCGAAGTTCTTTGTGTGAGGTACAATCCAGTACCCTCTGAAACTGGTGGATTAGACCCACGCTGCAGACAATGAAAAAAAAAGAAAGAAAGAAAAGGTGTAGGTATGGTGTATGGAAAGATGTATGGAAAAGATGTAGGAGAGGAAACGAATGCCCTTAACACCCAGTGATAACAGAAGCCTGACTACAGAAAATGATGACCACCCATAGTTTACAGTTAGACAAGGAAACAAATGTATACATGTATAAATGGCTATTTTACAGGTAATCATAGTCTATCTATATCAAATGAAATGAAGTTATAAAATTCATCAGCCTGTTTTCCCTTCTGTACTTTCAGCTTATTGCAGATGACCGCAGGGCATTTCCTTTGAATGGTAACTTCCATTTGTATATCAGGTTACCAACACATACAAGCCACATAAAATATAGAGGGTCTTGATTGCCTTTATTAATTTCAAGATCTTGCCCACAACAATGCGCATTTACTTAAGGCTGTAAAACCTACAGTCCCTCAAAGTCTTTTGCCTACCTACTGCCTAGGAGTAAGCCTACCTCCTCATTAGCTTATTGTTTTTAATTGCAATACGAGCTTTTATTTTATCTTGATGTTACAGAACACTGGCTTTTCAGTAAATAATACTATTGACTGATTTCAAAATTTGAGGACATGGCCTAGATCTAGCCTTATTTTCCTCTTTAAGAACAGGTCATAGAAGTAGGGCACATAAGACTGGGCTCCCAGCGGGGAGAGGGAAAATGTGTCTTGACTTTTTTTGGGCAATGTGAGCAGTGCCACCTGGCTCATTGAGTTCATTTCTGTAGAATCAGGCACAGTAGCAGGTGACCTGCCTCAAAGTTGTAAATTCAGCCTTAATTAATTTTCAAGAGCAGACAAGGATCTGCATTTGAAAGTAGTCATCTGATGTTTAGCTTCCTGACATCACTGCAACCGGCTGTGCTATATAAGAAATCTCGGAGGAGATGTAACTTGTTGGTATTCAGTATTTGACTTTTTCTGAAAGAGGGACATATCTGAATCATCCCAAACTTGTCATTTCAGTCTCTCACAAGTGGGGTCACAGCAACTGAGACAACGTTCTTCAGATTCCTTTCCCTCCCCCAGCTCTATCCATGTAGCCTTAAAATTTTGAACAGGCCTCAGGGCCTATACTGTAAAGACAAAGAGGCGTTTGTAGTGAATAATTATTTTTTGGTAGCAATAATACAATATATATAATGCTTAGGAAAGAAGTTATATTAACATGGCTACTGAGCATTTTGATATGTACATGACTCGGAAGTGACCAATTCGGAGTTGGGATTTTTCTGTTGTTGTTAATTTAACTTAATGTGTTGAACTGATATCATGCAGGCTTTGTATTCCTGGCATTTGGAGAGATGTGTTTGGGACATGCAGGAGAGAAAGGTGGAAGAAGGGAGATATAAATCACCTATTGTTGTTTCTCTTCCCAAGCAGAGGGGTTGGCATGCAAGCCAAAGTAAATGGTTATGTCTGTAAATCTAAAATAGGATTTCTGCAAAAATAATTACATTTATATTGATTAAAAAACATCTACTCTGCTGAAAGTCAATACAAAGATTTTAAAAGGTAAGGAAGGAATATATTGTACTCTGGGGTCCTTATGCCTACATTTTATTTGAGCTAGAGTAATTACACAGAAGATGCAAATGCTGTCGATAATGCATTATAAAAATCCACCCTTGAGTCTGCAAATCTGTGCATGAACCCTGTGGCATCAACTTGAAAAGGTTTAGCCCACAATGACAACTCTGAACAAATGATTAATAATAATATTGAGCTGTGTTTGGGTTGGATATAGAAATCTGGCCCAAGAACCAAAAATGTGTGTAAAATGTATAGGCATTAAAAAATCACTGATTAACACCTACATTGTGAACCTTTCTGTCAGATTCCAGAAAACAAAAATCAATAACATTTTAGAGAAAATAATGCTCAGGGAGCTGCCAGCATCCTTTTACTTGTTAGGTGACTAAACAAAAGTGATTGCAGAATCATTGAGCGTGAATGTGGTATAACAGCCGCTCTCATTTGTAGGGCTCCACTGACTGCATTGAAGTTATTTCAGATTATGCTGGGATAAATTAATTCTTAATTTGGCCATTGTTATCTGATTTGATTCTGAAAAGATGAAATATTTTATACTGTTTGCAAGATGGAAGACTTGTATTTTCTAGGCTTAGACAAAACAGTTGCATCTGGTGAGGCACACATTTGAACCAGGATTTCTATTGTATCCTTCACCTATTCTGACCTTCTCTAGTTTTGCTTTTTATTTCCGGAGAGTGGTGTCAATTTTTACTACCAAAATGCCCCAACATTGCAGTGTGGTGTCATGAATACATAAGCCACTACATGTCCTAAGGATTTTTGCCAAAGTTCTTCATGGCAGATATACCCTGGTTTAATCCATGGATTTAGAGAGGTTAGCATTGCTTCTGATTACAGTAAGGAAGGAAAAAAGCAAGTTATGTAGAGGGGGGAGGGGGTTATAAATGCAAGTAGAGTTATAAATGCAAGAGGGGGGACAGTTCTTTGATTTGGACTCATACTGTATTTATTGGTGCCAGACAGACTGCTCCTTAAATACCTTTATTTTGTCCAGACTAAGGGTGAGGATTTTTTTAATAAACCTATCAGTATGTCCACACTATACCTGGAAAATCTAACAATAGTATGGATATGCATATCTGAGCTAGCATAACCTAGCTCTGCCCCCCATACCTCTGTACAGACTTCATCATGTGTTGAACAAATCTGTCGAGGTCAATGCCCTTGAGCAAATATTTGCACTGAAAGGTACATTTCTGCTTTTCCCAACATCTAAAAGGAGACATGGAGAAGAACGGGAGGAGGACCGACAGAGGGCTCTAGTCCCTGAATAATATTCCTCAGTGACGACTATGGAAACAAGCTATGAGATGGGGTTTTCATTCTGATAGCAGTCATCATGCTTTCAGCCTTGCCTCTGCTTGGCTGCACCCACCCTCTGACTATGCTGTAGATGTTTTAATGCAAGCCAGTCTTTAGAACACAATGGGATTTGTAATACTTGGTGGAAGATGTTTCACTATGACTAATTCATAACAGTGTCTGAGTTCTGATGGGGACTCTCAAGCTTTTGTGACTGAGTGACAAGCATAGCTTGAGAACTCAAAGCCACTATGAGAAGTGTAGGTTTGCAACGATGCAAATGCAGACACTGAATAATTGTAGAGAATAAATTTGGGTTCCTATTCAAACAATTCATGGTGACCAAAATATCACTGAGCTAACCGGTTTCTTGAGCTCACACAGCTTTATCCAAAATTCCTTTCAAAAGCTGTTTCCTTTGACTTCACTGGACTTTGAATCAGACCTCCTTCGATACTGATTTACCTACTTATATTTTGAGATTTAAGGATTTCCATATGATCTCTCAGTACTCCTCATGGTTTCATTCTTACAGCTGGAATGGTTGGTGTTGATTTAGTACAGCCAAATTATCATGAAACATGAGTCAAACCCAGATGCGTAAGAGAGGGATCACGTTTTTAAAAGAGCAAACTCCTACTCTCCTACTTGACCAATGTAAAGTGACTTGGGCAAGAGGAAGAAGCATTTTGTACTTTTGGATTTTAATGTTAGATGTTTCTGTCTTGGGTATTGGCTTTAATAATTGCTAAATTCCATCTGATAGAAATGACAAATAGTTTTGTTTTCCAGCTGACAATTTCTTCATTGTTTCTAATTTAAAAACCTGAGTACTTTATGCATGAAAGAGAATTAAGATTCCTTTCTTTAAGATGTAGCAACATCTTTAAAAGCTTCAAGAAAGTTGAAAATAGAAATGGTGCAGCTGACTTCAATAAGCATAACCCAAGAGAAGTAGAATAAAAACACAATAGCATAATAATTATTACTGCTTAGTAGATATCTATGCTACAGTAACCCCTAGAAATCTCGATAAGGCTCATGGACTCATTGTACAAATACAAGACAGACTGCTCGTACTTGCTCAGAATCTAAGGACTTAACTGCAAAGGGATCTTTACACCAAAGTTTCTGTGCCTTTGCAGAGTCCCTGCCTGTGCACAGAGTTCCTCTGGTGGAAATCCAGCTGCAGGGTCAGAGTTTCATGCTCACAAGCAAATCCAAGTACAAATGTAAGGCTTGACACACACAAATCAAATGCAGGTAACTCTGGAGAGTTCAGCAATGCTAATGAGCAATGCCAAAATACTGGCCCTGTGATACATCTCTATATTATAGTTATATGAACGGGAAATGAGGCTCTATCTGTCCGATGCTTCAGATGCTGCTGCTGCTTCTCTTACTGTACTTCAGTGCTCATTCTCTCATATTTATTGTGTCTCACTGCATAATGTTGAATGTATTTTATTTCATTTTTCTACACCATAAATGCCAGAACTAGACATTTATTTCATGGGTGTTTGCTTTCGCAGGCAACCTAGACTTGAAGACCTACAGCTTTCTTTCAAATCTATGTTCCTACAGGGTTTTTTCTTGGTTTTTTTTTTTTTTCCTCCTCCATCCCAATCTAGGGTTTTAAGCTGACAGATTTCTTGCAAGTGTCACAGGAGAAGTGCGTAGTGAAAAGAAGGGGATGAGGCTAAGTCCAGATGTTTCTGCCCAGTTCACTTGTTTTTTACCTCCTTATATTGTAATGATTGTTTTAAGGTATTCATTTTAGAATTTTCATCAAAAAGGAAAATTTCTTTGCAGAAAAGGTTGCACTGAGTTTCTGCTACTTTAAACTTTTTTCATGTGCCAATATCTTCCTGCACTGCCAGTTAAAGGATGCTGTTCTCTTCTCTGTATAGTGAGTTATAGTGACTTCTTCAGCAGAATTCAGAGCTCTGAATTAGGTAAACTCCCTAAGGCTTTTCAGTGTTAGCTGATGATCTGCTGTGGTTAGTTCTGCATCTGTTGTTTTTTTTTTTTTTTGGGGGGGGGGGGGGGGGGGGGGGGGGAAAAACACCATTAACTGGAGGAGTAATGGCTGGAAAAAGCATGGCACTGAGTTCCTAAATGGTGGAGAAATGAGACAACTCAGAGTGTGGGGTTCAGTGGCAGGAAGCCACTGTGTGGCCAGTAGTACAGGATTTTTTTAAACTTTTATACCAAGTGCAGCCTACATTATACCTGTGTGAGAGGTAAGCCTCTGAACTGCAGAAGAGAAACTAAATGATCAGAGGTCTGAGAAGACCCTGTAAACACAGCAAGCCTCATAGCTTGCTGCTCTTGTTTATTATGTATATATTATGTATATAGTGGTATAATGATCCTTTTTTAGCTCACCGCTGTGCTGCAAGGATCAAATAATTATGTTACATGAGTGCTTTGAAGATGCAATGTGCTATAGAAATTGCTATGTGGAATTCATCTGCTTTTATATATGACAATGTGCTCCTATCAGGCAGTGTGCCCTCTGTGAGTTCGGGCTGGCTTGATTTGTGTGAAGCTGTCAGTGTCATAGACAGTACAGATTTTCTTCAGTGTTTTTGTTTCTAGAGTTTACCTAGAACAAGTCTAGGGATGCAGAGTAGTTTAACACCATGATCCTCAAGGGCAGACAGGTATTTAGGTAGTTCCTTTGGGAAGTATTAAGCTTTCACTCTTTTGAAGGAGGATGTAGACATTAAGATTTCTTCAGTTGGGGAGCAACAGCGCAAATAGGGGAGCCTTTCTGCCATCGCTGAGTAGGAACGGATATTGTGGCAGAGATCTCTGGTACCAATACCACAGTGAAGTTGTGGGTGAAGTGAGGAAATAAACTTGCGATTGGTGCTAAAATTAGCAAATGTGGGATGGAGATGTCAAGTCTGGAGTCGTTGTACTTCTCTGTAAATAATTTAATCCTGAAGTAATGTCTTTTGTCTGAAAATAGTTAATTGACTATTTTATAGCAACAGACTAATGCATTCAAAAATAGAGAAGTTTGGTTTTTTTTACTTTGTGGTAGGTGATTCTGTACTCCTTATGAATGTGTGTATCTGTATGCTGAAATTAAAGTATCTAGACACTTAATGAAATGTATCCTAAATAATTTTCCACCTTTTGACTTTCTCAGGAGTTCAGAAACGTAAGATGGAAGAGTTGCTAATATAAATGAAAGAACAGAAGAAATTTTAGTTATGTAAAACTGACTCAAGTTACTAGCTCTTACGCTAAGGGGGAAATCGGTGCAGTGCAAGCCAGGCTTGGGGCCTTCTCATAGCCAGTTGGCGCTAAGTAGATATTGAGAGTCTTGTTCACCCCCCCGTATGAGGACATTCAGACAGTTGAAAAAGTCATGGCAGGAGCTGTATTTTGGTTTTGTTTTATAACCAGAGATGCTAACAGAGTAAAGCTTTCGCTGTTGAAGGATTGTAATCGCAATAATTGCAATAACCTTATATGGAAGTCCAGGACTGACTCCTAAATGGAAGACTGGCTTTGGAATGGGGAATTTGGAACACAGAGATAAACCAGCCTTTGAGCTGCTTACGAAGAAATGGATGGGAAATCTATTTCAGCTTTGTAGATGTCAACATTCTCCCTCACTTTAAAAGAAACCTTACTGCAAATCTACATGAAATAATTCCTGTTTTGAGTTTGAAACTGTATTTAAGAAATAATTGGGTACCTGCTTCTCTCTTCACTGAAGAGAGAGGTGATTTAACTCCTCTGCAAGTCCTCAGGCAGACTACTTTGGCAAAATCATGCTTGTCGCTTTAACAGTAATATACTTATGGCTGAAGTATTCCTCTGCCTTTGCTTGTACAAAGCCTTCTACACATCAGTGTTATTGTGTCAATGTAAACAAGACCAGAATCTACCTCATTCTTGATTTAATAGGAAATGCTGAATTGCCTAACAGGAATTTTTTCCTGTCTCTCCTTCCCCACTACCCTGCTAGTAAATTAAGAAACTTGCATGAAAGAATGTAAAGAGTAGCCTCATCAGCTGTAGTGAAATAAGGTACTCTGAGATTTCCTGTATTGCTGGAAGAAGGAATCGTTAAACCAGACTTGGTAAGAAACTCTTCGCACTGGAAAACAAAATACCACTATGAAAACTAGTACTGAACAAAAAGACAGACCTAACCAGTTATAGGCAGTAACATGGCATCCAAGAACAGGTCTCTGTCAGGAGTAAAATTACCGAATCTTGATCACATTAGTGTGGGCATAAGTATCTAAGAATTCCCATGGATTGCAGTAATGTTACTTGAATGTACAAATACTTGGTCTGTTGGGCTGCTAGTGGAGTGGTTCCTGTACAAAGACTGCATGTGGGCTTTTGGCTTTGTCATAAGACAATGATGGGGATTTTAACAAAAGCTACTACTTTTGCATCAGATCTGTATGTTTGGCCTAGTGCTGTAACAATACAGTTTTGGGGGTCCTGAGAGCATTAGCATTCAGCTGTGCCTTTCTGTTACCAACGGAACAAAGTAAGGTGGATTTTATTCAATGGGATTTTCCCCATTTTTCATGTTCTTCATCTTCAAAAAAGCAGAGTTATGGCCTATGGCCCCAGAACCAGGAAGTATTAGTCAAGTAATTAATAGCAGCAGCTGTCAATGACACAAAAATAAAGTTGGTAAGCAATGTTCTCAAGGACAACAGCTTTTAGTTCTGAGAGCAAATTGAGCCAATTTGTCTTTTTATTCTTGTTGCTGTCTTTATATTTATGTGGAAACACAGACCATTTTACAACTGAATTTCCTTTGCGGTGTCTGCCTCACCCTGAGCACTGGAACATGGACCTCACTCTCATTCCTCCTTCCCATGAAGTAAGTTCCTTCTCTGTGTTCTTGCTGAGCCAGTTATCCAACCAATTGGCCCCTTTCCTCCATCAGCCAGCCGTGTATTCTCCTTCGTCTCGTCATTCTGGGGTGCCACATGTTACCTGTGCCTCCCACCTGACGTCACGTTTCTTCCACAAGGAAAAGTCCAGGCTAAGATGTGCCTTGCAGGTTTCCCATGCAGTCAGCTATATTGTCTCCTCCTCTGCTCTTTTCTAGTACCTCCTCAGTTGAAGTCTGTTTCCTGTTTCTAGTCTGTAGCCTTAACGGGTTACAGCTCCCCAGGGCAAGGGAGCAAAAATGGGCCAGAGTCCTCTTAAAAACGCCCATGCAAAAGCTCCTGTTGCTGAATTCACAGTACCCAGCACAGCGAATCTTAGGAACCCGTATTCTATTGACAGGTTATGTGTTATTTCAGCTCAAGCGGATTTCTTCACAAACATGGAACAGA
Organism: Aptenodytes forsteri; assembly: GCF_000699145.1. NCBI lineage: Eukaryota > Metazoa > Chordata > Aves > Sphenisciformes > Spheniscidae > Aptenodytes > Aptenodytes forsteri. The sequence goes on from NW_008794451.1 coordinate 388,729, forward strand.
AGCCACTAAAATGTGAAAGGAGGAAATTCTGGAACACAGATTTATTTTCTTCATTGTAGTTTGATCCTGTTCCCGTTTATTTCAGTGGCTTTAGATCAGGCCCTATTGCTAATTTCTCTTCCATTCAGTTTCCCTGGTAACATTTTATTTTTAGCAGCATTATTCTTCAGAGATCTGGCATGGAGGGTTCATTTTGAATATGAACTATTATAATTTTAAATGTTTCATTTCATGGGCAAAAATGGAAAAAAACCCCCACCCCTAAGCTGTTCCACAAAATATCTATAAATATCTGAAAAATGTGGCCATATCACATGGTTAAAACCTTTATTACTTTTTTTTTTCCCCATGGCTTCAGTGTAAGATTTTTGGAAGACAGGTTGTTATGCATTCATGTATTTTTAAATCTCTTAAAAATCATTATCCTTTTGTACACTAGAGGTGTGTTATTCTGATTTTTCAGATCTGCTATCATAGCAGGCCCCAAACTGTCAGCAGCACAGTGATTCTAAATGTAATTGGTCTGGCGGAAAAGGAGAAATATTGTCTCATTCTTCTTCAGCACTAGTCACCTTCTCTCCCTGCAAATTGGCAGGACAGAAGTAAAGAAGCTGTGGAGACTGTATTTGTTTTCCATTTCTAGGTTCTATTTAATGACATATACTTGTATAGTCATCCGAGTGCCTTGCCTGAAATTTTTTTCAGTCTCCATAAGGAATGAGACTAACTGAAATGCTTAGTTTGGAGACTCCACCAATCATTACCTAATGGGATTATAGTTGGAGGTTGCAGAATTGTTTTTCTTTTTTCTCCAATATAACCTGCTCGTCCATTTGAAAATGACACAATGACTCTGACTAAAGAACAAGTGTAGCAGTTGGTAAGAAATTTTAGTTTTCATATATTGATTTAATGAATTAATTATGATTAATTTTAACCCTTTCTCTCAACTGAGTGGCCAGCCTCCCTGACAAAAAGCAATGCTTGAGAACTTAGGCTGAAGTTAGTGGGAATGAAAATAACTACTAAACATTAATAGGGTGAAAAAGTAAAAAAACATACAAACAAACAAAAACCCCACAGTCCTATATCAATATGATGCTTAGAGTTCAGTGATACTACCTCACTGACAAAGAGAAAAATGTAAATTAACATTTAAAAGCTTTCAGTATTTTTCAAGGTAGTTTGGATTTAGAGTGCTATTTGCCCATTAACAGATCAAGGACTTTCTGATTATGTCTTTCACTCAGGTTGCATAGGAAAGGTGATCTGTCAGAATTTATCAGCAGGTGAATAATTATTTATCCTTTTATGTAGGCTCCTATTTATAGAATTTGTCAAGCAAGTTCTCTTCTAGGGAGGGATTATAATATGAGCACTACATCATGTGATGAAAGCCTTCCCATACCTCAGGCTTTGTAATTTCCTTTTATCTGAAATAATTGCCATAATAAGACATAAGGTCTAAAAGGCTCTTAGGGTTTTAACTGAAAGACCTGTGCTATTCAGAAGATGCCTTGGTTACAAGCAGATGCTTCTATTTTCCGGCAATCCTGATGTCGTGGTTTAACCCCAGCTGGCAACTAAGCCGCTTGCTCACTCCCCCCCGGTGGGATGGGGGAGAGAATCGGAAGAGTAAAAGTGAGAAAACTCGTGGGTTGAGATAAAGACAGTTTAATAGGCAAAGCAAAAACCCCACGCGTGAGCAAAGCAAAACAAGGCATTCCTTCACTCCTTCCCACGGGCAGGCAGGTGTTCAGCCATCCCCAGGAAAGCAGGGCTCCATCACGCCTAACGGTGACTTGGGAAGACAAACGCCATCACTCCCAACGTCCCCCCTTCCTTCTTCTTCCCCCAGCTTTACATGCTGAGCACGACGCCATATGGTGTGGGATATCCCTTGGGTCAGTTGGGGTCAGCTGTCCCGGCTGTGTCCCCTCCCA
>NW_008794451.1:390744-400308 GCF_000699145.1 Aptenodytes forsteri
GAACGAAAACATCCCTGTGTTATCAGCACTGTTTCCAGCACAAATCCAAAACACAGCCCCATACCAGCTGCTATGAAGAAAATTAACTCTACCCCAGCCAAAACCAGCACACCTGAAATCAAGGCTCTTCTATAAATGAAAAAGAACCCCTCATTTTTTCTGTTGCTAGGGAAATGGTAAGAGAGAAATAATCCTTCCTCTTCCTTCAAGAAATGACCAATTCATGTCATAAAATGTGTCATTCTCAGTATTTTTTTAGCTCTGTATCTTCATCTGTCCAAACAATCTTGACTAAGTCTGAGCTAAGATAGTCTGACAAGACCTAGATGCTAATTGGGCCAATAAGTTCTCATCACTATCTCTCGAGAGGTTAAGTAAAATGATTAGAAAGTGGCTAGTTATGGCCATTGGCCCATCCCAGCTGCCGTACCCAAGAGTAGTGCTAATGGGAGTTGATGGGTTGCTTTCTGCCAAATTTACTTGTTCTTTTCACACAGACACATTTTTTCATCCTTACAGTGAGCAGGAATGAAAGGCTTTCTAAAAGAAGGAATTACTGGAGCTTACATAGTACAAAGGCTCATAAAAATTGCCTGTCAGTCAATTGGATTTGACGGGCAGGAAAGGCAGATTGGTGAGGGAGAGGGTTAGGACATTTGCTAGGTTCCAGCTAGAACATTTCTCATTTCCAGGTTTTGAATTTTAACACTAAGGGCAGAGCTGAAATGCTGCTGCTTTCATTTGTTAGTGTGGGTTAATAATTAGCCCCTGCTTGCATTGATGGTTTTGTTAGTGCTGATTATTTGATCTGCTTTGGAAGACACTCTCCTGTTTTGAAAGCTACATGTGATGGTACTGGATGTTATTTGCACTTCCTTTCTGTAGATTTTTTTTGTCCGTTCTTAATAGGGAGAGAAGGAATGGAGAGCATTAAAAATAGGTACTTGGAAGCAGTATCAGCCTGCCAGAAGTGTGTGTCAGTCAGCTTTTGTTTCTGTAGACAAAGGGGCATAACGCTGCCAGTGATTCATACTGCCAATACAGTAGGGCCCAATACTCAATGGGCTGTGGTATAGCAGTTTATGTTGGGTTATGCGGTACCTCCCCTGGTGTCCTGACGGCTAGCACATAAATGCTTGGCAGAGATTAGCCTCTATGGTCGCTTTTTGACATATATATTATGGTCGTCTATATAGGTTACAATCACTATCTTTCTCACTGTCTAATGACAAGCACAGGGAGAGATTGTGCTTCTCAGAACATGTTCAAACTAAGGAAAAAGAACAGTAATGATACAGTAAAAGGAAGAAATGGGTAAACACAACCTATTGTATGGAGTTGTAGTTTTTGTGAGAAAAGAAGGGACGGTACTAGGACATGGCATCAGTGCTATGGTGAGGAGTGCTAGATAGTACAAAATCTAAAAAATACCTGGATTTCCACTTTTCTAAGAACATTAAAGGAGAATGGAAGAAACTGGAGACAGCAAAGGTTTCCAGACCTTGTTGTCTTCCCCTCTTGTCCTTGTTCTGTTGCTTGTCAGCAATTTCCATGCTGGTTAATCACTGACCCCTGCTACTACTACCCCAGTTTTGTCATTTCCCAGGCTCTTATGGCTAACAATTTTCAAAGCCCAAAGCCTCACACAGACTACTTATGCTGGAACAAGGAGAGCCAGGGCTGCACTGAACCTGTGTGAAACCACATGCTTTACATAGTCATACTAAGGATAGTGCATCTGGTTTCTTACTGCCAGTTATCAAATAATTCTGGTAATTTCAAGGGAATGTTTCTCTTTATTTTTTAATCTTTTAGAAATTAATTTAATCCACCTTTCAATCATATATGTGTCCATGTACGTGCTGTATTTTGACATTATGTCATGTCAGGATTGCTTACCTGGACAGAGCTGTAAGTGGTAGCAGCAGCTAGAAGATTCCCTGTTAGATTTCAACATTCGAGGTTATTTAATCTTGGGTTGAACTGACAGTATACATTTCCCCCAGATTTACCTGGTTCCAGTCAATTCAGTGGAATTCAGATCCTGAAAACACTGAGTGGTTATGTTAGCTAACATATAAAGTTGCAGAAAGTTATAACATCCACTATGATAGTTAAAAGATCTTGTTCATTATTTCTGGATAATAATAATTCTCTGTGCCAAGAGCCACTACATACTTTTTTTTTTTTTTTTAAGGTGATGTAGATGGCACTTTGAAAAAAACCAGCATACAATATACAAACCTCCTGTCCTTTTGTCTTACCTTCTTAATTAGCACTCATTGCTCTGGTATATACCAAGCACTCTCAAGGAGTAAAAGCAAGGCCAACCCAAATGGAAGAGTTTTCTTTCTTAAGACGCCTTTCAGGCAGTTAGGAGCAGAAGACTCACAGATTTGAACTTTGTGTTCGGTGGAGAGACAATATAGTCAACAGAGATGTGGCGTAATATGTTCCCAGAGACCAACACTGCTGAGCCAAAAGGCAGCCCTTTTCTCAGCAAGGTGAAGAGTCACCAGAATCAACTGGATGCTCAGCAAAATGTCTAAAAATGTGTATTGCTTCCGTATTTGGAAAGTATATGTCTTCTTAAAAAGACACAGATTGAAAGTACTTTCAACACTTTTATGCTTAACATGATAGATCTGTGATATTCATATCCAGAGGCTTCTGCTTGCATAGGTTGTTCTTCGGTATTGGTACCAGAGATGTGTAAACATTGCAAATATCTGAACTTCTGGATTAATAGCTTCTTAATTCCATTGAATTTCCTGTGCTGGAAAGATGAAAGATCTTTTCAGTAATGCGGGAAACAATTAGTGCAGTGTACATAAGGTCAATTCATGGTTTTTAATATAAAGCAGCATTACTGTGTAAGCTGCTGCCACTGAGTACCATTATGCCGTGAAATCCATGTAGGAGTGCATTTAAATGGAACACTTTATTTTGGTCTCACAAAGAGAACAAAACCGAGTAATTTTCAAACGTATCATTTTTTTCCCATTTAAGTGATATCAGAATTCTACCAGGAACTGGCAGCACTCAGAAAAGATTAATACAGTTGCAGGAGATTATAACATCTACCAAATGTCATCTTTGTGCCCTAAATATGATACACATAACAGATATTACATCTCTCCCTGTAAGTTATTATACTACTAATTTGTTTCATGTAGTCAAATCCTTTTAAGGAAGTGAGAGTCAGGTGGGCTCAGAATTCAATGTATCAGCTATCTATCAATGGTAAACTCTCTGGATAATCTAGTGCTGCATGGTGCCATAATTTTAAAGCAGAAATACATTTGCACTTCATTATAGAATTATGAATAATGAGTTACTGACTGCACAGAAATAACATTTCAGCCTTGAACTGTTGTCATTATCATTTTTTCTAACAGTAAACTTCAAAGTCCAGTTTCTGCAGTGATTTAGACAGTGGCTTATTTTTATTTATTCAAAGAGTTCATTGATTCCACATAAAGCAGTTGCACTTTAGGTGAAACAGGCTGATAAGTCTTTACAAGACCAGTACAAGACTGGCTATAACAGAAGATGAGATGTGCAGCGTTGTAGTGTATGGTTCTGGCAGTTGGATTCCTTATGTACAAGAAGGTACCATCGATTGGAATAGGAGAGATGGTCTTGCATTAGAAATATGGAATTTGAACTTCATTCTGTGGGAAATAGGTACAAAAACTGCACAACTAAAGCACCCTGTAACTGCTATAGGGGTATTGCCTGGATAAGAAATGAAGGAACAGGCACTATAGCTTTTTTTCATTTTTCTGAGGATGCAAAACACTCTGGACATCAGAGTAAAGCTTCTGAATGTTATTTAACCCTTAGTTTTTTAGAGTTTTTCATCTCCAGTTTTCCACTAGTTATTAAGTCCTATTAGAAAGTATGCCAAGTCTGTGCAGCTATGTTGTATCATATATAATAATTGATCATCACGTAACTGTTTCAGATTTTAAATTCTTATTGAACAAAGCAAGTTAGATGCAGTTCGTGGTATACTGCTGATCCATGGCTTGTCCTTAGTGTAGCAATGATGCGGTATATCTAGCAGCTACATTTGTTTCTATGGCAGCAGATCTCTTGCCATGTCTCTCTACAGGTTTTTCTTTATAACAACAGACCATTTATACAGCCCAACACTGCTTAGTGGCACACAACTGCTACTGCCCAACTCATCATCCTTGCTAAAAATCCACTCTGTGAGCTTGACCTGGCAACATGCTCCTCTCATGAGTTCTGAAGAATTTAGTTGTGTTAGTTCCATGCCCAGTGTTGAATTAGCTACTCTTCTTCCTTGTTGTAATTTTCCAAATTTTAAATCTTGAATCTCAGAAAGTATTCATGTAGCTTTTGTATCACTTCACAGATTAAAATATGCTCTCATCAGTTCTTTTGGTTCCTCCCCTGCCCCCTCCCAATGACAAGAGCTTGGGGGGCTTTGTAAACTAGGCACATTTTGTATCTTAACTATGGAGGAAATTAATTGTGTTACATTGACCCAGTCTTCAATTATTTGATGAATAATTGAAGAGGGATTAAGAAAGCACTGATTGTACTAATTATCTGCCTACTCCACTTGATAAACAGCATGTACAAATTTACAAATGATGACTTTGTGCTTTGTTAAGTGCTGCTTAATCTTCCATTTTGGAAAGCACCTTAAACTTTCTCCTGACTCATTGTTAGAACTTTCTCCTGACTCATTTTCTTTTCTTGGGTAAATTATAAGACATTTTTTGCTAACCTTTATCTGAATTCTTCTACTTGCATCACAAAAAAGGTTAGTGAAAGGAGGGCTCTTTCATAAATCTCATTAAAAATGAAAGCATTTTAAGAAACCTCTTCCAATGGTCTGCCTTGGTTTAGCAGATTAGACAAGTCTACAATCTGTCAGGCATACAGAGCTCACAGCACTTTTGTTTTGCATTACCAAGCAAAATGTGATTATATAAATCGTATCTGTCCTGATCATTTAAACCACGTTTCTCTTCTATTTTTCTGCTCATTATTAAAAGGTGTAAACCTCATTGTCTCTGGTAGTAAACCAAGGCATTAATTTGGCATCAGACCCACGGTAGTTCTCAGGAAACTAAAACCTGGAAGTAGTCAAAGCCTACAACTATTCCCCCGCCAGGCTGGCGCACTCTCAGTGTTGGGAGATGTAGGTTGCTGGAACCACTTCCGTGAAAACTCTCCTCTCTGATGAGAGTGAAGATAATTGTCTCAGACTATACGGAAAGATAAGAAGTACCAGGGGAGACTGCAACTGATACCATGCAGAGGTTTTAGCTAATATTTCTTTTGGGCCTGGGAACAGATTTTCAGCCCCTGATGATGCTCTGCTAAAAAAAGTGTACACCTGCCACTCTGCTAAGTGTACACCACACCTCTTCTGGTCTAAAGCAAACAAGTTCCAGGGTGACCGGTCCTCAGGGTGACTGTAGCTCAGGCAATGAACATCACATGAATATGTATATGAAAGAACACCAAAAGAATGCATACTGAAGACTTTGGTAAACATAGGCTGTACTAATTGAAAAAACATTGTAGCTAGTTTTAGGGAAAATTCAAATACGGCTATCGTTTGCAAAGCATTGATTATATTGTTATATACTTTACAGGTAAAAATGAGCAAAGCTATTGCTCCCAATTGTGTGATGTTACTCTCTTAGCAGAGCTAGTTTTCTGGCCCCAGTACAGTGTAGGAACAGCCATTGTAATCAACAAGCTCAGTTTGAAGCAGGAACAGAAATAGGAAAAGAATCGAATTCTTTTGATCACATCACACCCAGATATGCTCCAGTCTCCACTGAATAATTGGGTGAGAGAGTCGAGCTTTCCCTTGTGCATCATTTAGTCGCTGCAGAGACTGGACAGATCCATAAATCCCCATGACTCTCTTTTCTCTTGGAGCATCGCTGGAAAAGTAATACAGTTGGAAAAAGCTGAATGACAGTTGGCCTTTGAAGGTAGGGGGGCTTTTCTGGAAAAAAAACAACCAAACAAACAGAAAAAAAGAAAAAAAAAGTTTCTTTCTTTTCTTTTTTTCCTCAAACATAAGAGGTGCTTTCTAGGTCTGAGCAGACTTGCTTGAGTTCTGGATGACTTCTCATCTTAGCTCTTTTTTTTAGCAGGGCTATGCTGGTAAAGCTATGAAATGTGCAAGTTTCCTATTATCCTTTATGGCAAACCACTGGAGGAACAGATACCTTCTATGGGAGGTTTAACCAAATGATGTCTTTATGCGTATTTGGAATGCCTGAAGAGATTACTGCAGGCAAAGCAGAGAAATTTTAGAGAGAGTATTTGCAGCCTTGCCACAGTTTGTTCCTGAATTTAAATTATCTGTTTAGCTTTCTCTTTCTAAAGCCTGGCTTGAACACATTAACGTTATGTTATGTGTGCGTGTGTATGCACGTGTATGTAGCTGGAGTTCCCTTACTTTCATTTTGAATGTGCAGTATGGAGACACTTGTTAGTTTTGTCCAATGCTTGATACATTCTGTGCTATAAGGTTTGTGAAGAGATTTTATTCACGATTTTATGAACCAGGGTTGTAATGCCTTTAAAGTGTTCCTGCCAAATTAGCCGTGCACTGATCTGTCATATAAAAGGTCTTCATAAATCTGTACCAAACTGATTACGGTACGATCTCATCTTATGATGTAGCTTCTTACATCAAGACCTCTGAAGCTCTTTTAAAATCCAGCACAAAATAGATTTAAGTTTCAGTTTAATCACTCATACCTTTGAAAACTCCTTTGCGTGATTAGATACAGTCATCAATCTAGATCACAGCGAGCTCTCTTAATTTAGCGACAGTGTTGCTGTAGCCAGAATAGTCTAAGAGAGTAAGACAAGGTTTGTCAGTAGAGGTAATTTCTCATCTTAGATCAAGTTTTATAATACAACCTCTACATCAAAGGTACCCTTCAGAGGGGGACTTCATTTTTAGCCTAACTTTAGATGTTTAAAATGTGCCTTTTAAAATGTTTGAACTAATTGTCTAGGCTACTTTGTAGTCCATGGAAGGGGCCATTCCCAGGGGAGAACTCATCAGATTTGTATTAGACGTCAGCTTTCAGCAGAGTCATACCCTAGCAGGATCTGTTTTACTCTCTTGCACTCCTTCCCAGGGCCTCCCGGAGCCGTATCTGGGCCATCACTGCCTGTAGCTTTCCCAGGCTACCAATATGTGTCCTAGGGGGTGGGACACCATAACCTTGGTCCCCAGCCCTCATGCTTCACACAGCCTCATTCAAGGCAGTCATCTGCTGCGGCAGAAAACCTGCTGCCACACCAGCATCTGCTGCTGGCCAAAGGAGAGGCCTCTCCTGAAACTGGCTACTCATGCAGTGGGGTCAGGACATTCTCCACGCCCAGCCACAACAAGAGAGCTCCTTCAGTCACTACAGAGGGAGCAGTATCACAACTGTACGTACGCTTCCCTTTCTCTGAGAGACAACATACTGTTTTCCGATTCTCTTTTGCCTGAGGGCCCCCGTCTTAAATTGTCATGAAAATCCTGGGACAGGGATTGCTAAGTGACCCAGATCTGTACCACAGCTCGGGGTGACACCAGTCAACCCCGGCATGCCTTCGCTAGGAGCACGGCACATGTATGACGTTGTACCACCCAGCAGCGTGGTGCCTGGCTGGAGCCAGCAGTGCCATCAGCTGCCCAGTCCCTCCACCACCCCAGCCGAGGCAGGTCACCTGCTAGAAGGACACGCAACTACAAAGCGGCAGCCTGCACAAAGGGCCAGGCACACGTGGGAAAGCTTCTCGGAGTCAGTTTGCTTTGCTGCTGTGTATTGCAGGGGCCCTGCTAGTCCCTGTGGTCCTTATTATGCCATTGGCAATGTCCGTGCACGCCTCAGCTACAGCAGCGTCTTCCATCCCAGGCACATAGGGCCCTGCTGTTGCCCCGTTTCAAGGTATTTCAAGACAGGCTTGGAGGCAGTGTTTGCTGTTACATACCTTGTGTGGCTTCTAGGTAAGACAGTGTTTTTGACAGCGTGCTGCTATGCATAATGTTTTTCACTGTTGCCAGCAAAGAGTCTATGTCACCTGATGACTCCTGCATCCTAACTTCGTCCCCTGGGGAGAGCCCTTCCTCTCAGGTTTGCTCCTGACATCTGCCCTGTTCTCATTCACAAATCCAAGGTGGGTCTCACTGTGTCTGGCAGCTCTACCCAACACTAGCAAGGTGGTTTACAGGCATTAGGGGCTTAGCAATGCAGCTGGTCCTGCAGAATGATCTAGCCATGTCCTCACATGGCCTAAAGTTCCCAATTCACTTGCTTTCTTTTTTTGTAAAATGTTTTTTGGATAGAGACAAGCTTGTTTGGATGTTGTTCCTCATAACTTCTTACAAGTATGCAAGGTTTTGAGGTTTCCCACTGATGACCACTTTTACATGTCATGAGATACCTAACATTGAAAAATAATTTGAGGGGGAATGAGATTTTGCTTCACCACAGAGATGACTGAACATCAATGAGGAATTTTAGCTTTATTTTCATGATGTTAGCACAATAAACTCACACAGTAGCATTGATCTGTACTTATTTAACAAAATACATTTATAGCAATTTACAAATTCTTTTCCATTTGAAAACATTGCATAACATTTTATTAAACACAATACTTTATATAGAGAATTCTCATTTAAAAACATATTTTATTTTTGAGTATTTTCTTTTCTCAGTAAAGCACAGCCTAACAAAGAAATTCGTGCCTGTTAGCAAGTAAGAAAATCAGAACACTAAGAAGATGACACCTGTCAATTTATTTGATTAATTTTAAATTAAGGTATCAGTGGAATGTAAACAAAGAGTAATTTTACAAAAGGCTCCTTATCAAATATACATGCAGAGGTCTGAGTTCCAATGTATATATTATTACATTTCTGCTCTCTAATGTAATATAATTTGATAAGCCATTATTAAAAACAGTAGCCTTTGGCACTTTGAGTAAAAAAGAATATATCAATATTTATGTAAAGAACACAATTTCAATGATTACACAAGAGCTTTAAAATCTTTTGTTAAGAAATAGGAAACCTTAGGAAAAATATCACACTGCACTTGAAATAGTGCAGCAAGTTTTAGAGTAATAAAAGCAACACATACGCCAATATATATCTGACTAAAACCAAGGAATAAAGAACAAACACTCCCACCAGGAATCCTGCTGTTTCCAAAACAGCTAAATTGCCAGAGGGAACATTTTCTAATCTTTGCTTTATTGCCATTATTCTCCATTTCAGTTTTCCATTATTTCCAGGTTCATCTACTTATGTTCTTTTCCCCTGCACTTACAAACTAACAAATGATTGCATCTTATTTCCCTGCATTGATAGGCCAACAGTGATTGTGTCTCACCCATTCCTTTAAAGCTAATCCTACCTGCTTTATCATGTACCTAGACTAAACTAAATCCAAAGGGTTTTGTTCGTGACAATCCAAGTGTTTGTAATTCCTAGGAACCTTGTACAAAATTTGATATTAAATACCAAGGACAAAAGATTCATCCTTTTAAAAA
>NW_008794451.1:400452-433713 GCF_000699145.1 Aptenodytes forsteri
AAAAAAAAAACCCCCCCCCCCCCCCCCCCCCCCCCGGCATCTATGATTGTTTTTCCCAGCTAATGTGCCTTCAAGTGTGCCTTCAGCATACTGTGCCTTTAACATACACAGTATGCTGCAACCCTACTGGTTAGCTTCTTACATGTAACCTGCAGATTACTTCCTCCCAATGATCAAATGTATGATGGGGTCGTCTTCTATTACTAGCAGGAAAAGTGTGGTCATTTCCTTGAGGACCAACACTCTTCCACAGCACTGGGTGACGGGCAGGTGAGGGAAGCATTGCTTGACAGGGTTGGCTGACAGCACCCAGCTAAGCCTGGAGCACCTGTATAACTGGGAAGGTATATAAAGCTTTCCATTGACTCTGAATCCCTTCTTCTATACAGATTAGCAAACACCATCCTCATACTTCTGAAATTACTTAGGATTGGGGTTGGGTTTGGGATTTTGTTTTGGTTTTGAGGTTTTTTTGTCTTTTTTTTTGGTCTCTGTGTGTGTTGTGCTATTTATCTTCTTGGGATAGGATGATTCTTCCTTTTACCTCCTACTTGGCTGGGGTAGGGTGGGCTTTTCCTCAGAGTTCTGTGGAGTAGGGTCTGTAGACAGGTTCTGACTATGTAGTATGTATCTGGTTCTCTGATACCCTAAATCAGAAGAGGACTTAGAGCAAAACACTCCTCTCAAGAAGCCAGAGAACAGACCTGATCTGCTACTACTTATTCAGTGAGGGGACTACTAAGCCATTCCCTCTTCCTCCTAGCAGGGGAGCTGGGAGGTGCCCAATAGCAGTTCTCTTTCAGGTGGAAATCTAGGAGAGAATGAGGAGCTGCACTGAGCAAGCACTGCCCCTGGCTTCCTTCATGGTTTAAGTTATTCAAGTCAGAGCCAAATGTAATGAGGCATTTCTTCTAGCAAGCCCAGGACATGCTATGCTTACTCCTTTCAGAGCTTATCCTTTCAACAATTTTTGGCAATGGAGATTTTTAGCAGGCAAGTTCTTTCGTTATGTTTGAAGCTCAATTTACTAAAATAATCCATGTTCTCTCAGGTGCAGAGACCCTCCATATTCTTAAGTGGCAGTGGTGGGAAAAAATATAATGCTTAAGAGGGCTCTGGAGGGTGTCTCAAGGGAGGTGAACAGTAGTAGTGGCACAATGCAACGCTCATTCAGTGATTCTGCAATACCAAGGCATTCCATTTTTAAAGCGAAGCATAAATCTTCTAAATGATGGTGATTGGGGTGAAACTTGTGATTGTTCTTGTGGCATACTAAGCAAGTGAGGTGAATGACTGCTTCTAAGTGTGAGCTATGATATTAACTACTGTCTCCTTGGAAGCTGGTCAGGAAAGTGGCTGTTTATTTTTATTCACTCATGGCTCACCTTTCACATTTGCACATCTTGCAGTTATTGGTGTCCTGCATTATATGGTTAAAAACTAATAGAAAAATGGAAGGGTTGCTGAAGGACAGAATAAGAGGTTTAAAAATGTAAAATCTTAATTACTTGTAGTACTTTAAAAGACCCCTTAAAAAACATAATTTAAAACAATTCTACAAGTTAGCCCACTAAGAAGCAGCCTCTTCATTAGTAGCACCTGTTCTTAAACAAAAGTTGAGCAGTAGCAGCAAAACTATTCAAAATAGATAGTTATTCCATTCTAATGGAATGTCACCCACACATTTTTTTGTTGCAGTAGACATCTTAAAGAACTACACAAAACCTTTGCAATCTTTGAATGTGACAGATCCACTATAACAAAGCTGTAAATATTTCCTACGCTAAATGAATGCAGCCAGCATCATCATAGTATTAGCCATATTACTTTTAAAGTAACTGCACATCAATATGTCATGTGTTTGTAGAGTCTAGTAAGTATGCAATTTTTCAAAACATGTAAAGTTATCATCAGCACCATTCTGTATTAAAGATTTGGTGCAAATTCTGCAAAGGTGAATATATACCACTGATACAGCCTTTGCTGTGAAAAATTCAGTCAATTTTGGACACAAATATAAATAAAATAAAAAGTTGGCACATTCAGGAAATAAAGTGTCTGTGTTCAAGACCATTGTTTTGATTGACATCATCACCCTCAGATAAACATTTTGAGTCTGAAGAAACAAGTTGCATGAAAATGTTTCACATTAGTTAGGTTCTGGCATTGTGCTTTTCCCCCCACCACATGCTTTCCACAGGCTCATGCACATTGCACATCAGCAGTGTCAACAACAGTTGGGCTGCTGGTCAATAATTTTGGCACATCAAAGGTAAATACCAGCTCAAAACAAAGAGAGCAGAACCTATGTCAAGATGTGTTTACTTTGTGGTGGTACGGACCAGCTGATATGTCTCCTCTCATTCCTTGTATGCTCGTGTGGGGGATGTACCTTTATAGAAGATGTTTCTGGTGTTCTCTGGACTGCTCCCTCTCTCAGGGATTAAAATGATGTTACCTTTTCTTCGAAGTGTTGAGTCCCGGCTAGAAGAAATGGAGAGAGTCTCTGAGCCAATCTCACTTCCCTCCACTGGCGTAACTCTTATCGTAGTGATTCCATGATGGTGATGCTCACTGTTATCTATGTTACTCCTTTTCCTGTCACCTGACCCATAACTGTCTTTTAAGGAGTCACAGCTCTCAGAGTCTCTGTTAAGATCATTTAGCTCATATGTCTGACGAAGGGTGACTTTTTCAGGACCTTTCCATTTCCAGGACCCACTTCCTTCACCTTCCGATGGCATCTGAATTACAGGTCTGTTATTTTCTGGATGGGCCTCAACTCTGACAATGCTACTTGGCTCATGGTCTGTCAAGGTTTTATATCTGATGGCTCCTGTACAGGTGACTGTGCTTCCCTCTGAACTCTTTGGACTGCCCTGAAGCACTCCTTGCTGCTTAGACATGGCTATTACTTGCATGATTCTTGGCTGGCTATTGCTTCTACATGCAACACTCTTCTCAGCAGCTTTCAGCCATTTAGCTCTAGCTGAACTACTTTTGGGCGATGTGTTCACGTTCTCCTGAGTCTCTTCAGGAATATGCACTAGCTGGGATGAGCCAGGACGCGACTGAATAGAGACCCTTGGCCCGCCAGAAAGACCTGAGTTGTTACAACCTGGTACGCTGCCAGGTTGAATTTTCAGGTATTGGCTAGTTGGGCCATGATGATCACCATTTACACCCACCCTGGAGGGTTCTGAGCTTGACCTCATTTCGATAGCCCTTGGTGGTGACTGGCCAGATTCAGTCTCTATTACTTGCAGTGACAACTTCCGACTTTCATTCTTGTTCTTCCACTGGGAAAGCAGCTGTTTGGAACGGGCAGAATCCATTGATGCGTGTATTGTTGCATTTCGTCTTGCTGGATCTTCCAAGGATGGTGTGTTGACTCTTGGCAAAGTGTTGCTGAAAGTAACCATATTTTCCTTTCCCATTGGGCTTCGTGGTGTTATTATTTCTACATCAGCATTTGCTCTCTTGATATTGGTCAGAGACCCTGAATCTCTGTGGTTTCTATTCAGGATACTTTCTGTACGGTGAGAGACAATGCCGTCACTGCTGCTACCATTTTTACCTGGCAGGATTCTGTTGGCATCTTGACTGAGGTCTGTCAAAGACCTTAGAGGTTCTCTGTGAAAATTTGGGTGGAACACATTCTCATCACTTGGTAAGAAGTTCCCCACAGCATACAGGCCCTGATATTTGAACAGAAGCATCAACAATCAGTTATGGAAAAAAAAGAGACGTTTTAAGGTATTTTAATTATATTCTTCTGCCTTTAAATAAATATTGAGTGATAGAATTAGTCCAGCCTAACTGACAGGGTATGCTCACTTTCCCTTCCTCACCAGTATATCCTTATTCCAAATTCTGTCCTCAATCTAGTACATCTAGATATGTATGAAGTAGTCTCAGTAGGATAACTAGGGCACATAGTTCATGGCAATAAATAGTTGAGGAAAAGATCCAGCCTCCTTCAGTTTTCTCCGTTTTATAAAGCAACAGATACAGCTGAAGAAAGAATGTTTTGTTACGACAGTAACAAAATAAATGTTTGCGGTCTTCTAGGCAAAGCTATTTTACAGCTACACTACTGTCTGCTCTGATTTACTGAATCTTGTTACAGCTTGAGTTGTTGTCGGCTCTGTGATTCTGCCCTTTCTGCTGCATAATAACCGTGTAATACAATATCTACGTGATAGAACAATTTATTGACTTTAAATCAATTGTTTTCCAAGCTGCACAGAACTGTAACAAGATTTAGTTATACAACATTTTCTTATTCAGCAGACTCACTGTAAAATGCTGTCATTTTAAAAAGACTCCACTGAGAGAGAATATTCCATGAAAGGGTCAAATTCCTGACTCAATCACTTAAGTCACTTGTTCTTTACACTCCTTTCAGAATTATTTGTAGTTTCACATTATTTCCCTTCCCCTTCCCCTTCCTGGTGTGTAGTTTTTCAGGGCAGATTTACTGACTACTGGGTATCCAAGACAATGTACTCTCTGATGTATGTTGTCATGCAACAGTATATGGAGAAGACCTAACAAAGAGCATACTTGTTTGTGGATTTCAAACATGGGAACAACAGCTCCATTTATGAGAGTCTACAACAGCTTAATCATTTGAAATAATATTCTCAACAGAGTGCCTTTCTGCTCACAGTGCAATCATAGAAACTGACTTTAGTAGCTCGTGGGGTTTCTATTATCTACCCTGGTTGCTGTTTCTTCTGTCACTGTGAAAGCCATTTTTCCCCCGGTCACCTTTGCAGACCATCTGCCTGTACCTTAGATAATCTTATCACAGAAAAAAGGGGGATAGGATATGAACTTATTTTAGTATTATACTAAAATTCATCATTGACTTCTTGGGGGTCAAAAACATCCCACTGGCTGTTAAGACTCTTCTGTTCACCTGTCCACCCTGGAGCAAAAATGTTGTCAGTAGACGTTCCTGATTGCTCACAGGCACCGGGGTTGACACTGTGCTGAACAGCTAGTGCAGCAACAGTCATGTTGGAGACATTCTGAGAGCAGCAAGCAAAAGCAAATGCTTGATGAGCTTTCTACTGACAAACAGGCCTATCCTACATACTCCCTTACAGGACCCTTCCAAGGTGCTCCATCTGTTTCAACCTAGTACAGAGGAAAAGCATATGAATAATCTGGCTTGGGCATTTCCCCTGCATAATTTCCCCAAGAGCTCCAAAGAATCACAAGGGTGTAATATTGCCTTTGATTTCTTGCAGGTTCAGCAATTTACTCAGCTGAGTTGCTGCATATTAATTCAACCAATTTTCTGAGATCATAAAGCTAACGTTGGCAATATAACCTCAGGCTGGCAACAAATACCAATTAATCCAATATTTTTCTTGTGTTATGCTTGTAAGTGTGGAGTAGAAAAGATGAGTATCTTTAAGTATTTAATGAAGCACATAATGTTAGAGCTATTTCTGTATACAACGCCAGATGATTATATACCACTTTGTGTACTGTTATGGCACTTTAAATTGAAATACATATTTGCTTTTTCCTGTTTATTTTTAAAGTGATTACCCCTAACATCATCATCTTCAACAAATTTCGACTATATTTTTAATTATGGCATGTGACTATGATGAAAGGTTTTCATAAAAAATATCAGTACTCTTATTACAGCCTTATCAGTTTTATTTGCTAAAACTTAACTACATGAATATTATATTTACCAAATAGAGAGCAATTCCTCCTCCTATGAGAAAGCCACAGTAAACATCAACTGGATGATTCTTATACTGGGTGATACGAGTCAGACCACATATAATTCCACAGATGATAAAAGCAAAGACCAAGAGTGGTTTCAGAAGTTTTGAGGAGTCTGTTAACGTAGAATTGAAGTACATCTTGAAAAAAGAAAGAAAGAAAGAAGCAGTTGAAGAAACTTAAATTTACCTAAGAGGATATTAATTTCTCGCATTCAATGTTTCTTTCATACATAGATCACTATTACACAGTAATATTGCAAATAATCAGTTTAATTTTATTTTACAGCCCTGTTAAAATTTGCTCACTTACTGTAGGAAGATCTGAAATCACAAGGAATGGATTTCCAAAAACACAGGCAGTGTTGCTTATTGACATCAGTTAGGATAAGGATTTTATGCCTAAATACTGTTCACAGTCAGAGCCCAAATGTTCTGTAAATGTGACTAAGGAGCCATCACTTCTGAAATACAGAAGCCAGATGTCATGCCAGATGAAAGCAATAACCTGTTCTAACAAAAGCTACCACCAGATGCTTTAGAGAGCCATTTCTCAACTGGGGGCCATCATGTCAGGGAGGTCACAAAAATTAAGTGCAGGTGGTTCATCAGTATTATTCCAAATTTTGGCCTTTCCCTGGGCAGAATAAATACTGGCAAGCTCCCAGTACAGGCACAATTCCATTATCTAATTTGATTAGCTGGTTGTTACTGTTGTTGTTTTCCTCTGATTTTTACAGCATGAGTGATGGAATTACTTTTTTCTTTTTTGAAAAAAACTTCAAGTAAGTGGTCACTCATACAAACATTGTAGCCCATACTGAAGAAATGTCATTGGTCAGATGTGGAAAATCAGGTGTGATCACTGCAGCATGTCCTACAATTCCCTGGTAGTTACTGACGGTTTTTATTCACTTGCTTTGCAGTAGCACCTCGGAGGCCTCTGGGAGTGATTGTGCCAGTTCATCCATGCTGCAATTCTATGGAGGTCAAATGAAACTACATCACATAAATGTTTGTTCCTTAACGTCTCAAGTTTAAAAGCAGCGAGTCAAGTGAAGACAGCAATAAAGAAAAGGCAGAACACATAAAGGTTAATTTGAATGGTAAGTTCAAGTATCACCCTGTAAGACAGATAAGCACTGCATTTTATATGTGAATAATATGAGGCATCAAATATACTTTAACATTACACTTTTTGTTGCTTCTTAACAAAGGATGTGAAGCAGTTGAATCTTTTCTATACTCTTAATAGAGCTGGTTTTATTTTAGCTGTTAGTAGTTTTATTTTGCTATCAAACTGGGAGGATAAAAACTTACATCCATCCAGGATATCCAGGCAACACATCACTTTACAATATACAGCAAATGACTTTCTGACTTTTGTCTTGTATAAATGAAAATGAACAGAGTTGGTTACTCACCGAAATGTACACCGCTGCAAAGGCTGCCAGGGTGGCATGTTGAGAAGGGAATGACTTTCTGCCAAGGAAGGACACTCAAATTATGCTTCTCAGTTCAAATACACTGTGCTAGTGTTCACTTGAAAAAAACACTGGGTGGTACAGTCATTTTCAGCTTACACTTCCTAAGCAATATATGATTGATCAGTAACATTTAATTTCTAAATTTCTTTTCTATAATCTGGAAAAAGGACCAATGTTAATGAAATGCCTTTGTTTTGAAGTAAATATTTAGCTTGAAATTCTTTTTGGGTACTAAGAAAAGTGTGTGTACTAAGAAAACAGTGGGAACGAGCTAAAGACTGAATGCTTGATTGAGAGAAATATCTATACATTTATTTCTATAAATAAATTTCCATAATAACTTTTCAGTAAGTACTTAATTATACAACTGACCAATGTTTGAAATGCCTTTGTTCTGAAGTAAATATTTAGCTTGAAATTCTTTTTGGGTACTAAGAAAAGTGTGTGTACTAAGAAAACAGTGGGAACGAGCTAAAGACTGAATGCTTGATTGAGAGAAATATCTATACATTTATTTCTATAAATAAATTTCCATAATAACTTTTCAGTAAGTACTTAATTATACAACTTATTTAATGCATGAACCTTGACCTTGTGATTATTCTCACCGACTTCACTTGGACTCTTTTCAAAGTAAGGACTCATACACTTTGATAATCAGGCCCTAACTTCAGCAATTGACTTCATCATCTTCGTGCCCCTGCTTTGTTGCTCTAATAATGGGGGGATGACATTATTCTCAGAGAGAGGCAAACTACATCTTTATTTGCTATGTCTTCAGGTTTATTTTTTAAATTTCAGCACTTTATAGCACGAGAGGAGTGAATGGAGCACATGAACATGGAGAGGATATTTTAAGTTACCGGGCCCCTTCCTGAAGCCCAGAACAAGAGGGTAAATGAAAATATGTCCAAACTGTGTGAGACAGTAGGCAATATCAGGTCTATTCCTGAAATTGCTGAGGGCCTTCTGCTCCCATTGAAAACCTGGGGACTTGAATGATGTGGACTGGGTCTTGAGTCAGAAACTACAGATAGGAAGATTAAAAGTGACAGCTTAGCTTCTACTTCTCTGACCAAGAAAAGGAGGTTTTGTGTAAGTAGCAGCTACACAGAACCATTACATGGGGCCCTCTAACATTTTAACATTGTTCTTATAGACCCATTTCAATCCTCTAAAAACAACAAAAGAAAAGTGATGGGAACATGAAGGAGAGATTTTTACACAGTAGAGGGAAAAACTTAGCTGGGGGTGGATTCAGTAATACCTGTTCTATGGCAGACATCTAGTTCATAGCTTGTAGAAGCCCTAAAAAACTTTTATGACCTCTGAGCTCTAGAAGTAAGATGCAGTGAAGATGTGTAGCAGTTTATAACTGTACATTTACCTCCTTAAAATGGCACGGACATGTAATGTAACGTGCTGCTGTCTTGGTGAAGAAGGGTATGTCTATCTTGGAGCCACAGCCGCCACTTTGACCTGAGAAAGCTCAGCTTGGGATAAATTCAGCTTCGCAGACGGGTCTTGCCACCCTAACTGGGCCCCATGTATAGCCATTTTCCTAGCAGCACCTGAGTTAGCTAGTTTAAAATAGCAAAGACTGAAACATAGTCCTTCACCTTTAGACAAAGACATTTTTCTGCAAAGCAGCAGAGTCTACTTTCTAATTTTCTTTCCTATGCATTTTGCCTTGTCTGTTCTAAACAACTCATTGGCAATTAAATGTGTGCATGTAGTTCAGTGTGAATGCCACACTGCTGATCTGAATTTGAGCCCATGGCTCCAGCAGGTTCATGACTCTGGCCAAGATGAAATCAGCATGATTCCTTTTTTGTTTCTAAAGACAGACCTAAATTCTTCTTCTTCCACCACCCTCCCCCCCCCCAACAAACCTTTCACAAATAGTATCCGTGGGGAACAAGTTCAGGGTTGAGGACAGGAGGATAAAGACATGAAAAAAATGTAAATGTTTATAATGGCTAATCAACTCCTTTACCCTGTGCAGGTTTTAGCGGAAGCATAAATCTACTTACAGTCTCTGTGGAGCTAATGTGTAGATTTGATTCTATGAACTTTAGCACCACTCAGGACTTGACCTTAATTTGATGGCATTTTTATAGTATATAAGGTGTGTCACTGTGCTTCAGTCAATTTTCTCTTTATTCTGTTTTCTGTTCATATGCTTTTGGGGCAAGCACAGCATGTTACAGACTAAATGCACTCTGTGTACTCTCTAATGATGACACTGCTTTTGTTCCTCTATTTGTTATCTTTTAATCTAAAATGAAAATAATTCAAGCTAAAAATATGTAGCCTTTTTGTATGGCTCTGTATTGAAAAGGTGAACAAAGGTCTCAAAGAAAACATGTCCTGAACTCAGATGACAGTGTATCACTCTAAATGCTCATGCATGAGGATGTGCAGAGGGGGAACAACGATGAGAAGGAGTCATACTGAGAGAGAGAGTCATACTGAGTCAGAACATCAGAAATGACAGAGGATAGAGAACTCACTGGAGATCTGAATAGAAATGACAGAAAAGGCTCTTTGAAGATAAATAGAGGAAAAGATGGACAAAGGAAACTACTGGATATTTGGGGATGTTTCAGAAAACGATTTCATATAATCAGCTGGATAATTATGTGTTCTTCTCTATACTTTTCATAGGGGAGTCTAGAGGCAAATTTCTGTAGCCAAAGTTTCTGGGAAGTACAAATAAAAAATGAAGGCCATTACCAATCTCGGAAGAACAGTAATTTCAGCTTGTAAGGGACCTGAAGTCAAATTAACCTCCTGGGCTGGAGAAGTTACACCGTAACTCCTATAGTAGATGGCTGAAGGAAGTATTGAAGCAGTAGCAAGTGCTGATCGCTTTGGTAAAGTTGAGACAGGCATAAGGAAGCAACAATTTAAAAAAGGAAAAATGCAATAAGATTGAATTAAGGAGAAACTGAGGGTGGTGCCAGAATATTATAGACCACCAAATGTATCCTCTATGATGGGAATAAATTTGAGGTATCAATATATCTCAAATATGGTCATCTTCCTAAAGAAACAGAAACACACCAAAACTGATTGCTTGGTCTTAATATGTTACAACTAATTTCACTGTTTTTTGGAAGTAATGATATTTAAACTTAGGAGCGATCAGCATTTTTGGAATGGCTACAGGCAGTCAATTCAGAGCAGTAGGCACCGTATTTGAGATGATAATGAAATGAATGAGGTGTAATCATGACAATTTTTCTGCCTGCTCATGTGTAAAGCTACACCGATTTCCCTGGGACACCATGTAGGTGCAAGACACCGCTTGCAAGCACCCGGCTTCAATGGCAGTATCCCAGTAGCAGCAAATGGTTATGGGAAAAGAGACAGTGAGGTGAAGGCTGATATAGTAATTCTGGTTATGCCTTTCACCAAAATTATTGTCACCAAATTATTTGGGCCAAATAGAGCTACAATCCTTCATTCCAGCTCTGGATCATGCCCACATATATAAATTGAAAAGATATGACAAATTAATCAATGCTAGTTATGAGTCGTGGCACACTAGACATATTTAAGACCAAATACATCAAATAATTGAGGGTCTTTAAACATCAGTGACATTGGTTTGTCCCAGTGAAAGGAGACAGATTACGAGATTTGCTGGAAGATACTTACAAAGTGAATGATTTCATGATTCCCAAGTGTGTCAACCATTGAAATAAAAGCAAAAGCAAACAAACTGGGGGAGAGGTGCCTTAATACAGAGACGGAAAATTTTCATAATATCCATGTGACAAAAATGTAATGCCATGAGGCATAAAGTTAAAACAGAAGCTAGCATCTGGGGCTGCATACAGAATAAGAAAGGAGTGCAAAGCTTTAGTGAAGTGGATGTGACAGAAGTAACACAGCTTCATGTCTACTAATCAGGTACGCAGAGAAATTATGCAGCTGAGTCAGCGACAGAAATTGTAGTCATTTCAAGCATTCTGTAATTTTGCTGTAACTTTTCTGGAGAGCAGATTTTAAAAAGCACCAAAATTTTGAAGGACTGCAAAACATTCAAACATTCAATGACTAACAGGCAATAAAGGCTAACCTGGTGTGGAAAAGATATGGAAGACTACTATTGTATTCAGTGAAGAGCTTCATGATTTCTCAGTAGTGTAGTGCTTATATTTAGGACACTTCTAATGAAGTCCTTGAACTAACAAGTGGCAGATGTACTGGAACAGTACAACTTACTGACTTATACCTTCAGATTCCTTGTTTAAATCTATGACCTGTCATCAGTAATTGAATTATCACTACTTTATCACATCGACCTTGTTTAAAATAAGATATATAGTCTGGTTTATATCTCAACTTGACTGATATGCATGTCCAAAACCTGCTATTACAAACAATATTAATTTCTCTCCTGGCTATCTAAGTAGGGAGGCTAAAGACTAAATGATCAAGGAGGATAAACCACCAGTTAGAGATACCATGAAAGAAAAGGCATGTGTTTGGGAACACACAGATTTGCACTGTTGTGGTGTTTCCTCTAATAAAGGGATTTTTTCAATGCTATCAATGTAAAAAACTTAATCAACTAGAGAAACAGAAAACAAATAAACTCTTCCAACAAATCCCAAAACCAAGCCTCACAAACTAAGACCAAAATGCCAGACAGTAATGTATGTTATACAGAGGTATCAGATGAAGTACTTGGGTGGCTTCTTCCCCTGCCTGTTATGGGGACCTTACCCAGATCCCACTGGGAAAAGCAGTAGAAGCTATATGTATTAATAATTATATAGGAAATTGTCTCCTTTGAAGGAGGGAAAATAACTAGCTACTAACGACTGTGCTTCAGAATCTGACAAAGTCTTCCAAAGCCCATTGTTGGCCTAATATCTTTATACAGAAAATTGAACATCACTAAAAAGACACTTATGCTCTCACCTTTGTTATAAAAACCTGACAAAACTCATTCACACTTTAACTAGAAAAAAAAATCTTGAAACTGGGACAGAAGATAAAAAATAAAATGAATACTTAAAAATGTACACAGTGAAGGATAGAACCAACCTTCCAGCATTGATAATATTGAGATCAGCTCCTGAGCAAATATCTTCCACAACATATGAATTCTCTGAGCAGGATACATTTAAAGATGTATAGTTAGGCTTGCAAACAGTCAGGAAATATGGTGCCTGATATCCTGTTGATAGCTGTATAATATCAGTAACAAGAGCAGTAGAACAAAGACCAAACACATGAACACCTAGAAAAGAAATCAATAGAGCTTGTTAACTTTATTATATGCATAAATTAGATTAATTCATTGTGACAAAATAGATTCAGCAGAATTCTGGTAGCTTGTGTCATTGGACTTGAGAGAATTTAACTGAAGATGAATTTTTTTTACAAAAGCTTATTGCAAAGTTGAATTCTTTAATGTAAAAAATTAAGATTATTTATGCTTGTTTTCTTCCTGTTGATACTTAACATTTCATTTTGATGGCTTGATGTCCTCCCACTTCTTTTCATAAAAGTGAACTACACTGGAGCTGCTTCAGTTTGGAAAGCAGTTTTCTGAACTGACTAAAGGACAGCCAGCTATTTGAGGAGAGCATACGTGCTCATCCAGTCCTTGGACTTGCCCACTGGGATACAGGCTTTTAATAACATGGACAGCTGCCCATTCTATCACTGCTCTGAGGACCTGTTCTCTTTTTACCACCAGGGACTCATCAGCTGGCAGTAACTTTGGCTACCTTCACACCTCTGATAATTCTTGAGTACCAAGTCCTTGCCGCGAGTCCAAATATTTAAGTCTTTTTGGTAACTCATCAATGTTTCTGTCTGGTTAATAATGCCAAATTCACAAGGCAGTTGAAGCAAATGCAATTGTTTTACAGAGCATTTTCAACTGCTTTTCCCCTAAAGATTTACCTCTAATACCCTACTTGTATTCATATAAATAAATTTATTTTTCATCTTAAAATTGAAAGAATGCTAAAGTCATTAAAATATGAAAGAAACTGCAAATTCAGAGTATGAATCAAGAATGAAATTCAGGCATCTTTGAGCTTGTCTTTTTTGGTGATGAAACGGGATGCCATAGAGGAGGAGAAGTGGAGAGCATGGGGTATCTTTACAGTCCTCCTTGCTGATGTTGTAATCTACCATCCCCTCTGCTCACTTCCTCACTGCTGCTCTGAAGAGGATGCTTTACTGATTTTAAACTGTATAAACTCTCCTGTCATTACCTCCCTGCTTGCCAGACTACAGAACCTAGTGTACAGTCCTCCTACCAGGTTTTCAGTCTGCTGTCCTGCAGGTTGTCTTTGCCTAGGCTGCCCTCTCTAATGAGAGATTTCTGGAACAGAGAAAATCTTTCCTTTAGCTACTCATTGGTAGAGGAAATTAACTGTAAGAAGGGGAACAAAGTCCAGTTGTCTTTTCAAGTTCAGTTTTCATAAGTGACAATTAAAACAAAGTAAAATAAAACAATCCAACATGTTCCTCTCTATCATTAGGTTGCCAGATTCTAGCCCTTTTTCAAGAGGTAGATAAACACACCCCAGAAAAAGAATGTCAAATCTACTGACAGTTTCTGACAAGTTTTTACTGTCATGCTAAATACTGTGTCAGGTGGGTTGAATCCTTATGATGCACTGAAGACAGGCAGGGGAAACTATACACTGAAACCATTAAATGGAAGCCAGCTCAAGGTGGGCAGAGAAGGAAAAGCAAATTATTCTTTTAGAAACACTGGCAGTAGTACAGGAGAGGAGAGGGAAAATGGAGAGTGTAGATGCTGCATTACTGAGTATGGGGCTGCTCTGTCGCTCCATTTGACAAGTTTCTTCTCGCGTTTTCTGGCAGAGGAAGATCTATGCCAGTGACAGCCCTGCACTGTTCTGAGAGGCTGCTTCACAGAAAGAAACCTGCATGGTGAAAACTGGATGTATATGGAAAGCTCTTCTTTGTGACTAACATTTGAAACGCACCAACAAATCTCACAGCTCTTCTAAGAAAAGAATTGAAGTTGCATCCTCCTGCATTAATATTGGCCTCTGTTCCAATCCCATTTCTTCTTTTGGACAGGCAACAGTAGAGAATTCCTTCTCCTATCATTATCTGCAATGACAAAGGAACCGTTAAATTAAATGTAGCAGTTACTCGGAAGACACTGATTGAATTTAAAGGGCTGAAATATAACTATACCACAACCAATGTCATCCACTGACATGTACTCGCCTTTAAAAGGTTCGTTTCAATATGTAAACATTCAGTAATGCAACTTAGCCTAAGTGAGGGCAGGCAAGAAGGTGGCACTGAAATTAAGTGTAAGTGGCATACAGTATACAGTGCTCAGTGGAATCGGGGTCTTGATCCACAGCTGAAATTTGATGCTTCTACAATAAAAAAGTAATAACTAGAAAATCTTGCCTCTAAAATAATCCGGAGCCACTGCAATATCTTAGTGCTCCTGAGGTGGTTTTAGCACTCAGTCTTGGCCTCAAGCCTAGCAATTCCTAGCAGCTTCTAATTACGTGACAGCCTGCTCTTCTGTATTTGTTTAATTTGGCTTGGGTTTTAACCAGATCCACAGCAGCAGAAAAAGTTCTGTCCTTATGGTCCCTCTGAACACACCAAGCAAAACAGATTATGACTGAAGCCATAGGGTTTATAATAGAAGGGGTTTATAATAGAAATAAAGAGAAGGGTATAAATGAAAAATGGTGTTATTTGCTGGAAAATCCAGATCCATTTATACATTTGCAGTCTCAGGTTTGATTGTTTTCCTTGTTAAATAGTGCCAACAACTTGGAAATCTGTACTGGGCTTGTACAGAGTTCAGAGTAAGGGTTGGGTTGAAACTTTGAAATTAATGAGGCAGTTCTCACCACTAAGAGGAGATTCACCTTGTCTATCCACAGATGCATTAAAAACTAATATATGCAATGCACAAAGCTTACAATGCAATGAGATGCTAAAGCATCTGAATTATGGTGAATCTGCTGTAATTACCAGTGAAGTTTGTGCGTGCTAAGACCCCTCACCCTAGGAGAAGGGAGGTACAATGGACAAGCTTAGTCTAACTCTTTTTTAGCTAAAGGTTTAATAAATTGAAATTTGCTTTCTTTGCCAAAAAAATTGAAGTAGTGAAGCTTGTCTCATTACATGGAAAAGTCAGTGGTAAGGGTTATTTAAGGAATTTTAATTAGATGAGAACTATGGTCACTATTATCTGTCTCCATTTGATCAATTTACAGCTGAAACTTCCCAGAGATATCAGTAGTATTTCAAACTTAAAAAACAGAGAAACTCTGATAGTTTTTAGCCAAGCTCTAGGGAACATCTGGCACAGGGAAAAACACCAGAGAGATGGATTAGCTTGTGTGATAGAGGAGAAAATTGGGAAACAGCAAGGCCTATGACAAGGAAAATTCAGAGGCTGGTATTTCCAAGGAAACAAACTCCTGCAGTAGAGGAGGCAGCAGGACTGAAACTGCCAGCAGTGAATTTCTCTCCTTGCTACTTGATTTCCCAAATCAATGTGATCTAATTTCCTGGTGATCTCTGTGAGAAAGCACACTATTACCTTTAAGCAGGTTTTTAGTCAGTGGCTGATAAGGGTTTGAACCTACACTGATTAAATAACTGGTCCTAACATTTTTGAATGAATAACTGGAGAGAAAATATGTCAGAGGATCAGATTCAGAGTTCTTTGAAGCAAATGGAAGTCATGCTGCAATTCAGGTATATCTATATTCCAGACATAAAATATCCATGTTGGTAATTTCATACAAGTCCAGTTGTTCCACACTGAAGTCTCCTGTGTTTTATGAATACATATAGAAAATTTCATATATGCCACAAGCTATAAGACATATGTCAATAATACAGGTAGCAATTTTCTGTAGCGCTTCAGGGCTACAGAACAGACCTGATTAAAAGCAGTTGCTGCTCACTAATAATGAGCAAAAAAACCCAAAGGAAAAAAACCAAAACCATAAAGTCCCAAATCCACACAGATCCTTCTGTAATAATGGCTTGGGAAAATAAATTATAAAATGCTAGATTTGTTGTAGAAAAATTTGCTATAAAGTGAATAGATTTAATATGTTCTCCAGTCTTGGGAAATACTGTGTATATCAACAAAAATAATATAGAAAAAGTTCAGTCCTATTCTAATATTTATATAAGGCTTTAAGGAGGGATTGAGACTGGAATTTGCTTGTCTTCTCCCCCCCTGCCCCCGCTTTTTTCAAAATTTTTTCTTATTTACAGTCTTTGGTAATATTTAAAATGTGGATTAATCGCACCTGTATTTTATTGAGTCGTGGTGACCTTCTGCCTCATACTGCAGTAAGTACCTGGACTGCAGACAGAGGCTAGCATATGCTATGTTACTGGAGATCCTCAATTCCTCACATAGCTCATGCTTTCTTTTCTATATTTTACAGGTTTTATAAAGTGTGTAATTCATTGAAATGTTAATGAAAACTAAATTATAAAATGCTAAACTCTACAAGATGACAATGGATCAATTGCAATCTTTTTGCATTGAGCTTCATTGGCCTATTTTTCCAAAGAAAAAGGGAAGAACTGGACAAAAAAACCCCTGGTTTTTTACTTCAGAAGTGGTACTGAATAATAAAGAGCTGATGCTCTACACCATCTTCAGTGCCTTTTATTAAAGGAGGTTGTGTATTTTGCATTAGCAGAGCCCATTCTCCATCTAATACAAGCATCACACTCATGCTCACACTAACACAAATGAACTACACCTTCCTGAAGCTTCAGGATTTACCTTCTTTACCAATCTTATGTTTGATAGGCACGCTCAAGTGGGGGTTTTGAGTTCCTCACATGGCATGGTTTTGGTTAGTTGTCTTTACTGCTGGTAGGAGAACGATTCAAGCAAGAACAACGTTTTTTATTGCAAAATTTCATGCAATGCTGAAATAATTTAGCTGTAATCAAAGCCCTTAATAAACACTCCGTAATGAAAGGGGCATCTTTCATCTCCATTGAAGGTGTTTGATATTACCTAGGCTTGACATAAACTCTCTGAAGTAAAAATCAGCTTTTACCGCTCTACTGTGGCCCAAGTGAGCCTATATAGATTCCTTCCATCGTTGTTTCAGGAAAGTCCACTTTGTTGTTATCAGAAACACTCTCTAAACTTAAGAAACCCAGCCAAACTGCAATAGCAAGTTTTGTTTTTATCACAGTATTTGATATCAGTGATATCAAATGATAATGATGACTACCACAGTTTGCTGCAAGCGTCTGCACCAGGAATGCTGAGAGTCTTAGTTCCCAGTTCCTAAATGAGTACAATTTTTAGGCTGATGGTTGTGCAAAATCCTTCAAAAATGGTTTCTAAAGCAACCAAAATCAAACACAGTAAGAAGAGTTCAGTTTAAAAACAGACAAATAAACAAAAAACATCCTGGAAAGCAAAGAGGGAACAGCACTTGATGATTTTTATACGGGCCTCACATTTTATAGATTTTGTAATTGCAAATTGGCTAGTATTGTAAAAGGAATGGGCTGGTTGAATTTAAGGGAATTCAGAGGAGCTGGCAGCAGAGATACATTTGCAGCTGGCCTTAGAGAAGTGCCTAACCAAGATGCGCAGTCATTGCTGTCAGGGGAGAGAAGAGATCCTTTCAGAAGGTTGATTCAGCTTTTAGGTGCATGGAATCACCCACTCAAGGTGAATTTCTCTCTCCATTTGCCAAACAGTAGTGGTGTGAGAATAAGGCTCCTATCTGAGCTGCCTAAAATCAGATGCAATGAATTCCCTCTAGTATATATAAAGGTAAAGTCTTTAGATTTCATTTTAATTTGACACAGCAATTCCAACAGGGACAATACTCATCTGTATCAGACAATTTGTGGGGTTTTTTTCTGTAAAATAGTGACCAACCTGCTCATATTCTGACAGGACATTTCTGTTCTGCTGAAATCATCTCCTCCCTTTGGGTAAATGATTAAATCAGCCTCCTTTTGCCTGCTCTTAATGACTAACTCGCAATTTGGAGGAGTCCCAGTGCTATTTGGGAAAAGTGTAATTGATTTCACTGACACGGCTGATATACCTTCTCACTGAATAAAGCTAGTTCTAACAAAAGTGGCATGTTCAGGGCTGTAAATGAAAGGCTTCCATTTCCAACAAAATCTTGAATTTTTGGTGTATCTCAGAGTATGGAGATGTCCTGTCTGTAAAAGTTCAGATATTTGTACAGCATAACAGAATGATTCGAGCTATTCTCACCCAACTGTAGATGCTGTTTCTTAACATTAATGCCCACAATCAGGATAGTGTGAGTAGATTAAGTGCTCCAGGGAATGTTTTAAGGAGCGTGTCTCCTTCTGATATAGAAGAATAAAAGAGGAATTTAAAATCCTAAGGTAAGTAGCCTGGATGACACTCTGCAGCCTAACTGAAACCAGAGGAGGTATTTTCTTTATGACAGCTGAAACTCTGTTCAAAATTTTTAATAAGTGACAGTGGCACCTGAAACTTACCGTAATTGATGGTCCAGCAAAAACCAGACTAAGCAACATCAAGAAGGGAACAGACTCTTGTGCAGGTTCAATGTATGGCATACTCAGACTCTTGTCATAGCAATTAAACCCAGAGTGAACTGGCTTGAAGACATCAGTAAGTTCAAGAAAATAGAGGCTAACAACAGAAGATGCCAATATGGGCAACTAGAAGAGAAGAAAGCAACAAATTACTGTTTGGAAATGGAATAGCAATGCTTTTGCAAAGACAACGTAGTCTGTTAATAAATCTCTGTGATGTTTGCTGTTTACATCTCACTGCTCCTTGTCATATCCATTTTACCATCTTTAAATAATTAATTCTCTAGAGATATGATACTATTCCGTTGATATCAAATAACCCTGTTGTCTACCAAGCTAGTCAAAACACCCAGTCCAATCTCCAGCTCACATAATTTAGCCTTTTCATCTATGAATCATTAATAGACAAACTTTTTTTTTTGTGTGTGAAAAGGAAGTACCAGGACTGCAGCCTCCCATGTGGGGCCTCAGCGTTCTGCTGTTCATCATCGCCCTTTTTGGTCCGTCAGCAACTCTCTGTCATGTGTATAACAGTGCCTATATTAAAGCCAGTTTGCATTAAGTTTCAAAGTAAGCTAATGAAAAACAGTATCCAGTGCTTCCCTAGAATCTAAATATGTGATAATACAGTGTTCTGCTTCGCGCATTCATTTTGTAATTCTGTCAGAAAAGCAATTAACTTTGGCAAGACTCAGTCTGTTTAGAACCACGGTGACTGTGGTTCACAATTCTTTTATCCTCTAGCTCTTTAGTGATTTTACCCTTTGCAATTACTTCCAGTAATTTATTAAGAGTGAAGTTGGCCCCTCTGGGGATAAATTCACCCCAGCTTGCCACCAGCTCCTGAAAGCACAGATCCAACCAGTAAGCCTCTGTGGCAGGAAGTCTTTCAAGAGAAGAAATAGCAAAAAGGCATTTTTGAAGCCATTGGTTTATAAGTGAACTGAGAGGGCAGCCCTGCTCCCAGGGTGGGCATCGAGGCATTCAGAGGTGACCAGCAGCACGTGATTATTCTCTGTATACAGAGAATATATAATATTCTATAAATATATTTATATTCTGTAAATAATACCTAATACAAAAAAATTCTATAAAATAATACAATTTTTGTTTGTTATTTCCCAGAGTCCTCACTGAACAAGGCAACATTAGAACAACTGCCTGCTCCTCCACTGAGACACAATGACTCCTTCCCTGTGTCTCTACTGCAATGAAGGTACCTATGAATAATTTGATGTGATATCTGCTTCTTTTTCTTTTTAAGATGGCTATCACATTAACTTTTCCTCACTGTTAGCTGCAGCTGAAAAGTAAAAGCTTGCAACTACTAAACAGATTCACTTAGATAAAATCATAAAAATCTGATAAGGCTGTATCACATCTCTTGAGAAAAAAATCCTCCTCTTTTACATCGAGCACCTCACATTATAAGAAATAGGGATTGTCCTAGCATAATTTCGGGCATACTTAGATTATATTATTCTTGCAATGTTTGGTACACATTTACAAAAATAATTGATTGATTAAAATCAATGTCATTCATCCCATTCTACAATGGAATAAAAAAGCAGAGGTAAAACTGGATAAATACGTATATTGGAAAAATGATGAATAAAAGCTGCTATATATGGCAGAGGGACAATGTTTTCTTGCATTAACTGGCCATTTTCAGATTTTTAAACATTGGGCTTTCAAAATGCAGACTTTTTGTGCATAAAATGTAACTCTGGGTGGTTAAAGAAGGAGGGTTCTAGCTAAATTTCACTGAAACATTTTTTAATACGACTTAGTTTTTGTTTGAAAAGAACAGCTTATCTTTCATGTGCTGAAGGACAGATCTGAAGAGGGTGAGTTGTATCTTCAAAGTGTTCTAAGCAAAATCTGCAGAAGGTGGAGAATGGAAGAATTTTGCCTGTCTGGTTATCCGTGTTCCAGTTGATTGCATTGCAATGTCGCATAGTATAGAGGCTGTGATTGTGTAGAAAGGGAGGGAACGTGTATTGGCATCCCTGAGTGCTATGAGCATTACAAAAATAACACCAGGCATCTAGTAAGTTTGCTTCAGTAAGTAGTGTGTGTGTGTATATATGTAACCCAAACATATATGTATATTTGCATTCACATACTATATTGCACATACATATTATGTATAGCATATAACATACAAAATATGTAATACATATGATATGAACACATAGTAGATAATATAACTATTATATAATCTGACATATAATATGTATGGAATAATTATATACAATGTAACTAAATTAAGTCCTGCTTCCTGCCCATCACAGGAAGAAGTCCAAGTCTTTAGCTAGATGCCTTATCTACTGCTACTGCTCACTTCCTAGTGAGAGAAGGATATAAAAGGATAGGATATTCCTAGATATAAGGAAGAAATTTTTTACGCTGAGGGTGGTGAAGCACTGGCACAGGTTGCCCAGAGAGGTGGTGGATGCCCCGTCACTGGAAACATTCCAGGTCAGGTTGGACGGGGCTCTGAGCAACCTGATCTAGTTGAAGATGTCCCTGCCCACGGCAGGGGGGTTGGACTAGGTGACCTTTAGAGGTCCCTTCCAACCCAAACTATTCTATGATTCTATGATTCCTGCTGGATGCAGTCCCTGATTGACTATAATGCAAGCATGCATGATTAGTCAACATGGCTAGACTGTTCCTAGCCATTGTACAGATGTGCAGGGATGAAAGAGGGCTTCCCTGAAGTCTTCATACTCTGGGAATAATTAAGATTGTTGTGGAACTGGGTGCCCTTCTCTCCACCCCTGCCTGCACAGGGTCTGTGGAGCTGTTTGGGATAAGGGACCTCCTGACCAGAAGGCTGGCACAGCGCACGCTGCCCTGGTGTGCGGGGAGCTTGCACCGAGCCCCTGCTGCTCTTGCTGGTACGCTGAAATTCTGCACAGCATTTGAACTGACACGTATTGCAACTTCACCTCTGCACAGCATTTAACTCTTGAAACATCTGCAGTGTCTTTTATTATTAACTATTTGGAAGTCATACCTAATGATTTAGCCAGGGTCCAGGTCCCATGGGGCAAAGCATCTTGTAACAGGACACAAACCTATTCCAATGAGCTAAATGGACAAAACAGTTAAAGTGCCTGTTGCCCTTCTTTTCAGAAAGTATGCCCTTTTATCTCAATGTCCCCAAAGGTTCATTTCCCACAATGGAAACACAGAGCAGGCAGGCTCATGGAACACTTTGCACTCAGAGTTTCATCTTCATTGTGTATTTTTCCATTTCTCTAATGTCAAGAAAAGGAAAGCCTCTCCTTGAACAACACGTTCTGCATTACCCACAAGTCCACCTCTACTTTGATTATGGTGTTCTTAGGCAGGCAACTGTTTTAAATAGCAATACTGAACTATCAAAAATAGGTGATATATGAAGTGATATTTTATTCTAAGACACTAAAATAAAAGATGTGGATAATTTTTTTTTAAACTGCTGTATGTAAGCTATAATTTTATTGTTAATTACAAAATCAAGGAATCGTAAGAATTGCATTTTACTGTCTTATGACTTCACTACAGGACTCCCATATTATTTCTGACTGTAATTACCCATTCTGCTAAAAGAAAAGAAAGAATTCTACAGGACTATGAATATCCAACGCAACTGCTTACAATACTAATGAATAGGTTTATAGTCAATTTCCTATACACAGTATGTCAGATCCCACAGG
This sequence comes from Aptenodytes forsteri, assembly GCF_000699145.1. Taxonomy (NCBI): domain Eukaryota; kingdom Metazoa; phylum Chordata; class Aves; order Sphenisciformes; family Spheniscidae; genus Aptenodytes; species Aptenodytes forsteri. The sequence goes on from NW_008794451.1 coordinate 422,983, forward strand.
ACATTTTTCTTCCTATCTTTTTTAAAATACAAATATAAAATGCGTCTTCTAAAAGTCTAACATTTCTAAAAAAAAAAGGCGAATGTTTCAAAAATCTTCTAAACAGTATAACAGGCTATTTAATATATGAATATTTATGGAGTGTTCTGCTTAAGGCAGCAGTAGTTCTGTAATTATAGACTTCAGCTCCCAACACCTTGAAAATGTCAAATATAATTAGGTGGTAGAATGTGTATTGTTTTAATTACAAAATGGAATAGGAATTTTCCTGTTCCTAATTAGAATAATAAAACCCCCAACCTTAGTTCACGTCTTGACTAGTAAGTCTTTATACTCCCACTTCATAGCCTAGCCATGGAAGCCACGCTGGCATGTCTTGACTAGTAAGTCTTTATACTCCTACTTCATAGCCTACGCATGGAAGCCACGCTGGTCCTGCCCAAAACCTACAAGTTGGCTACCCCTCAACCACCAGGCCCAAACTTGCTGGCGCACCCCCAGGTGGATGGAAACACTTCTGTTAAACTTCCCTGTGATTAGTTCTCCATGGCTTTGAATGCATGAAAAGAGGCACCTTTTAGCCCACTAAATACAGTATTGTCATTGCTACTAACAAGCCATAGATTTTGTACTGAGTTTGCAAGGACTCAGGACCGGGGCTTGTCAAACATGCTTTGTCTGTACTTGTCTTGACCTGCCTGGAGCTTTGTTTTTATTTGGTTTAATTGTAACAGCAGTTTTTCTAATGACCTTAGAAATTAGGCTATGCCTAATTTGTTTTACGCTCACGTATCTTTGTATGGTACAACTCTGCATGATTTTTGTACCTATATCTAGTAGTAACAAGTAGTTATTGTATATAAAATGAACTCTTTATAGTGTAGCGCATCCCAAATCCTTTGTCAGAAGCAGTATGATGTTGATGGTGATTCTTTCTGTATAAAATGAACTCTTTATAACTCCAGTGTAGCGCATCCCAAATCCTTTGTCAGGAGCAGTATGATGTTGATGGTGATTCTTTCTTACTCTAGGAACCACTTGGGTTCATTTTTATGTTTGCTAATGTGCTTTTACAACTTGCTCTTCTCTTTCGGTCTGCCTTTTCACATTACATCCCAATTTACTATATGTGGCATGGTTTACATATGTTGGATACTTGTTCTTTGCACTCTTTGTTACCCCTAAAATCAGTTTTGCCAGCTGCAGTTCTGCACTTCTTTATCTGACCATTGGGTGAGTTGTTCATAGTCTTGAGGTCTTCAGTACCAGCATATGCCCCATCTCTTGTCCTACACCTGTAACTCCTCCACATTGCACCCTCTGTAATGCAGGAATGCAGGTCTGGTATGGCAGCAGAGGTCTTGCACATGGGGCAGTGCAAGGCCAAGCCTTAGCAGGAAAATCTTATTGGAGTGGATGGAACCCTAAATAGCACAAGGTTGTCCTTTGGATAGCTCCGCATCTGGGGCACTGACTTTTGTCTCCAGCTTTCCACCAGGCACACAACCTATTGTTCTGAAGGAAACACTGAACTCCTTGCTCTTGAGTTAAAATGTAGGACCTTTAACTTTACTATTCCATAGGGTCTCTGCAGAGCCCTAAATTTCTAATTCAAGGTGCTCCCTCCCCTTGGAGAATTTCCAAATAATCAAAGCTTCACTAAAACCACATTCTCTCTGCAAGCGTTACAGGCAAGTCAGTAGCAATGAGATATTGATGGTTTCTTAAATGAGACCATGGAGACAGTGAGGCTCAAACCAAAAGAAAGGCAACAAATAAGCACCTCGCCCACCCCTCCCAGTTTCTCTCTTACCTTGAAAGAATATGCAACTGGATACATACATAATTCAAAACTCTCTGGGAATCAGTAGCTTCTATAAATTCCCTTTCTCTAAAACTGTACACTGGTAGTTATATATCTAACTCTTATATTTGCCAGCACTTAACTAAGCAAAGAGTCCACATTTATCTTCAGGAAAATAACATCTTAAAATCCATGGGCTTTATGAGACTGCAACCATGGATTGTCACATACTCAAATGTCTGAACCTGTTTTGTATGTTGCAGTTATGTGACCTCTTTGCTTTGCCAAAATGCACTACAGGCGTTCTCTCTTACCGTGAACTCATATCCAGATCCTGTGGTGGTGGTGTATTGGACTGTGTTGGTGGCTACCAGCAGACACTCTTTAAATATGGGTTACAAAAGTGATTAGCCTGGGCTGTATTTCAGTCAGGCTAAGTAGGGTGAAAAATGAAATGCCTCTCTTGTAATTATAGTTGAATATTGAAGTCACTGCTCAGTGTGCTGGCTGGAATGACTTGAGTGATTTTCCTTGAGACTGGATGCAAATACAAAGGCTGTGGAATTGATTAGTTTTACCTGCCTGTATAAAAGATAGGCAGAAAAGAGAGCAGCAGTATGTATGTAGCTTTCAGAGGAAGTCAAGGCGTGATTAGCTAGATGCAGAATAAAGATAGTATGAGCAGCCCACCTGCCAAAAAGGGTTAAGGGACGCCTGATACGCTATTTGAATCTTTTATATTTTGTAAATAATTTTTAGACTTGGATGGCCAGGAAATTCTGAGATCCTTAGGTCGTTCTGCAACTCTTCCACAGCAAGCAAGGAGTTCCTGTGCACGGAAGCTGCCTCCTGGTGTTTCTCTTGTTTTCTGGGAATCACGGAATCTTTGTAAGTCATCAAGTAAATAAACAGGATTGCCTCAAAGAGATAGCTAATGAATGCCATCCGTTTCTCCTCATGGAAAAAATACCAGCCAAATATTCGGGAGAAGGATGGTCTATTTAACAACTATGTTGTGTTCGCACTGCAAGGCTGTGGCATTGTGGAAGATTCTATTAAAATGTATCATAAATGTCAGTCTTTGTGCCAAAGAATTCATGGTCTAAATGACAAGGCACAACAGATGGATGAGACAAAAAAGAGGGCTGTGGTGGGTTGGAGGAGACAAGGTATTCCTATTCTTAGCCAGCTCCTAACAGCGACTGCAGCTTTCAACCATCCTGGCTGTTGTCCTGTTGTACTTCACTGTGAGATTCACAAAAGACAGGAGGAGAGAATGGAAGGAGGACAGGTCTCTTTTATCCTGACAGGAATGAATACTGAGGTCACGACTATGAACACCTTCCAGAAATAGGTCAGGAAGAAGAAATGGTATCAGCCCAAATTGTGCCATTTTCTCTTGTTTTTGAGAACCCATGGCTCCTGCTTAGCTACACCAGTGCTGTACCTTCACCCTCAGTGAGACCGCTGTGCAGGGCTGGGATTAAGACCAAGTGCAAACTCAAATGCATTGCAAACTGGGCTGTCATGAGGACTTTTAAGAGATAGTACTAAGCACAGGATGGCTGTAGAGCAGGGGACTTGCTTGACCTAAAAAAACCTACAAACCTGACTTTTATGTTCTAAACTTAATTCTTAAATGTCTCAGGCTTATAAGAGAAGGCATTCAGGCTTTTCAGAAGTCCAAGACTTGCATCTGTATGAAGGCTTTTTGCTTTTCTCTCTGAACTCGCATTTCTGCTGCTTCTTGTCCCTTTTTTGGATGCAGGTTTCATCTGGCCCAAAGCCGTAAGGAACTAGTCTTTTCTCTAAAGGATTTTTACTTCACCATTGTGTAAGTTTTGTGGAAACTAATTGCAGAGACATGATATGATGGTCCTTCTTCTAGATTTAACACTGTTGGATTTAATTTCAACTCACAGTTTAATTTCAAATCCCAGGTGTCATTGAAATCTATTATCATTACCATTTTGGAAAATTAAGTTATCCTTATTTCCAGCATTGATTTTAGAGTTTAATTTAATTGTTCAGTGACTGCCAATTAGAGTCTAGCTTTAGAAATACAAGATACCTTCGTGTAACTCCTCAAACCTTTTGATCTTTTGCCAAATCTTAATAGAAAACCTCTCAGTATGTGTAAGACCAAAAATAGAGCTGATACATCGGTGATAAAATTGCTATTTATTTCAGAAATCTCAAAGTCATGCTGAATGCATGGTAATCCTAAAAGTGCTGATTTCTTTTTTTTGATGAATGTATGTGAAGCAGCAATTACACAGGCAGAAACCAACAAAATAAAAATTGTTTAACAAAAATATTCTCAGGCAGGAATAATCTAAAAATACTTTAAAAATATTTCTATTTAATTAAGTGTATGTGCTGAAATAGCAAGCAAATCCTTAGGCAGAAATTTTACAACACAAAAAATACCATTAATGCATTTCTTTTCAGCGTGACTTCAAACACAATTGATGATGCATTATACTGATTATGATTACAGTTAATTATGATTATTAATTAAATCAATGATTAGTTATAATCAATGAATAACTACAAACAATGAGATTTAGGATATTGCACGTACTGTTGATTATGAAACTTCTTTTATACTTCTGCTGTAAGGTTATGGTAAATCAAGAACAGCAACACTTCAAAAAAAGGTGGTTGTTTTCAGGTCAGAGGGTTACCAAACGTCAGCTAGAAGTTTCCTCAAGAACCCCATCTCTAGGGGACAAAGCTGCCAAGCCCTACACAATACTACAATTTATTCTGCTCTCTAAAACACGCTGGTTTCCATACATACAAAAAAATAATCATTCAGTGGGTGCCAACGCTTCTCCAGTGGCTCACTCCCATGCCGTTTTGCCACTTCTGAACTTCCTTCCTACAAACTGAACTTTTAAGTGACAAGATCATCAGTCAAGATACAACGTTTGTAACAGCTCAGCTCCTGCGTAGGTAAGGTTCCACAATAGGCTGCTCTTTATTGATTTTGGCTGCAGAGTAACAGATTTTTAACAATTATAGAAGAAAATCACAGAGAGGGGTATAGAGGTAATCATTTGGAAAAATGAATCTCCTTTAATTTCTAACATATTCAGGCCTCCTTTTACTACTGGGGTATTAGGTCAGGAGGATGGTGCAGGACTGAAGAGGGAGCAGGGCCATCTTTCACTATGAACTACTCAAACTCTACGCTTGCCAAGCAAGTAGCCAAACACAGAGGGAGATCTAACATGGCATTTGCATTTTTTCTCCCAGGACAGCCTTGGCACAGGCCTGACAACCTCCCTTTTTGTTCCCCTTTTGTGCTCCTCTTCGGCTAAAAGCTGGTAGTATGCAGGCTGTACGGCTCTTCTATAAGCATAGAAGCGATGTGGAGGATGCAACGTTGATGACTTTGCCAATGAATTATATAGCTGCTTTGAATGCGTAGCAGCCTCCTCAGGCCTCAGATTGTCCCTTAGTATTTTGGGGACGCTGGTCTCTAATGCACTGTTATAAACAAATCTGACATCTATCCTCTGTAAGCCAGCCACATGACAAGGTCAGCTCAATGAGCAGGCTGTTAAGTGTGTTTTTCCTTCTTCCCCTCCCCTCACACATGGTTGACTCTTTTGAGAGAAAAAGCAATGTATTTGGAAAGTATGATGCTACTTCCACAGTACGAGGATAATTTAATCTTCTACAGTTGGGGTTTTTTGTTGGGTTTTTTCCCTCCCCTAAGGCCAATTTAAGCATAACCGAAAACCTATCTAGAGAGAAATGTGACTACACTGTGCCTGCAAGACACGGAGGTATCGTTTAACTCTTACACTAGATCCAAACATCCTGTTCTTAGGAAGAAAGATTTAGCCCTACAGCCTATTATCCCTCTACTCTTATTCTAATCACTGCACTCCCTTGGCTTTTTGTGTCTCTTGCAGTCACGCCTATACGTGACTTGCAGGTGACAAAGTGCATAATTTAAACGTGGTGCGCCATGCATGGCTGAACAGCTGAAAAAAATTCCAGATGTGACTGAGCTACCAAGTGATGTGTACAAACATGTGATGTTCCAAACCTAGCTCTGTCAGTGTACGTTAGAAACAGAAGGAAATAAAGCATCTTGTGCTGAGACACAGTGAACATTCTCTACATGCACTTATTTCAATGGAAGCTGATGGCCTCCTGTGTTTTGCAGCCTGGAGTCCTACAATGACAACAGATTTTTGTGCTTTCTGCTGGTGAGAATTCCAGCTCCTTTGGGGAACAAGAAAAAAAAGTGGTCTTCCAGTACTGAAAGAAATGTTTCCAAACAATCCTGGTGTGATTAACTCCTGGCTGTGCTCTGGAAAATGTAGAAAAAGAAGCTACCTGTAACTGTATGCATGCATCATACACAAGAGTCTAGAAGACCACGTAAGCAAAAAATATAACTGTACAAGGGACATTGTCTGAAATATCTCCGATTTTAGTCCCTGGAAGACAGATGAAGGCTGTGCTACATGAACACAATTTAGATGGAGAATAAGTACTTCAAGTCACTCAGATTGACAACACCTTGGCCTTTTGCATTCCCACACCTGGGGCACCGGCTGAAGCAATAGTGCCATGAAGTCAAAGGCAAAATTCATAGCGACTTCTGTGAAACCAGGATTGAAACCAGGAGTTTCTGAAGTGGGATAGCATGGGTGAAGACAGTCTTTTTCCTTCACCAAGAAGAAATGTATCTGTCTGTCCTGCCTCTAAAGTGTGACCATCCCGCCAGGAACAGAAACTACATAACCCTGGAAGTTTTCCAGATTCATATTAAAATGTGAGATATCCGTATTTCTTCTGTAAGTGAATATACTTATGATAGAATATGCTGAAAAGAAAGTCGGTTAACATAATATACTTATGATATACTCAGAATATGCTGAAAAGAAAGTCGGTTAACAAAAAGCAAAACTTATTCCAGGAATACTCATTTTCAGTATCTCCCAGAGGCCTGTAGGCTTTTTACCATGAAAATGAATTCCCACTAGACCAGAGGGACTATGAATTTTCATGGCAAGTTTTGTCTTTCTCAGCTATGCAAATGAAGCTCAGATAACCCATACAGTCTACAGAACCCTAAAATGCCACAAGCATAATTAGGAATAAAACAGGCCAAACTGCCTGGCAGTGCTGATCACCACGTGCTCAGGTAAGCATGATGCACAAGGCAATCTAAAACTATTCAGCTCTCAGGAGCGTGTGCTGATCAGAGGCTCTGCTAAGCAGAAGTATTACCAGTGTTTTAAAATAACCTCTAAAACATTCTTATGATACATAGGATAAATCATCAAGTTATTTTATGAATCATGAAACTTGAAAATATGTAATTGAAAATGCGTTAAGATTTATTTGGTAATGCTCATTTGTTTGCCTCTGATGTTTTTAGAGAATGACCCATCCACATTTTTCGGAAGCTCCATCTCTTCATTTTATTTCCTTTTCATTTCAATGTCTTCCAAAGCTCTAGCCTGATTCTCCTTTTGCTTTCCCTGTGTAAATGAAGAGTAGCTCTAGTGATAACAATGATCTTAAGAGGGGAATATTGGTTTTATGTTTTAACTCTTGTTGGTAAAATCTGCTAGTTTGAATTGTTCTTAAATTAGACTGAAACCAAAATCAGGCCCAGAGTACTTCTTTTCAAGTTAACCATCTGTTAGCCTGCATACACTCTACGTAATCCTGTTTTATCCAATCCTGAAAGTTGCCGCCACCAAACACATTTGTTTACAAGAGTTAGTCTCATTCATAACACATTCTTAAGGATCTTAACAGAAGAAAACCCTCAGTGTCAGAAGTGTATTTGTTTGCTGCTATTTCTAAAGATAAGGTCCTTCTGAAGCAGAGAATCTGTCTTTACTTGTTCTGCATGCCTGAATTACATTAGTTATTACAGATATTTTTTCACTCTTTAACTGTATATTTCATTTGTATAACACGAACACATCCCTTTCCTACCACTTTGGAATTTTGACTTCCTCCTTGACCCAACATCCTTTTTTCCATGTCTTTCCTTTTGTCTAGTGTTTGAGAGAAAAAACAGGACTTTTTTGTAATGTATTTTCTAAACAATCTGCTTTTCCTTTGGCCTAGACCTCCTAGGTCTTGATGCAAAGTGGATGACAGCAAACCCTAATTTTCTTGTTTGAAGGTGCAAACTTAATGTGCTATGGTTTTTTTTTGTTGCAATTCAGGGTGGGGAGGAACTGTCTGCTATGAATGGGACAGGGAAAATTAAAGTGAATGAGTGGCAGAAGAAAAAAACCGTAAGAGAATTGACGGTATTCAGAGGAGAGAGGTTGAAAGCCTGTTTCCCATCATCTATTCAACCACCATTCATGAAAGTAAAAGCTTTAAAATTCAGAGAGCCTTAATTAAATTGGGTAAGTTTTGTTTTTAAGTAGTTGGCTGTTGTTGGATTGCATTAGGAACTTACCTCCTGCTTACAAAGGAAATCCGTATTATATAGTAATGCCAGTCAACCACACTGGGTGACTCCTCTATCCCTCACACTTGGGAACTTCTCATTGCAATTAAATTATCTTTGATTAAATCCCTCTTTATGAGGTAGAACTCAACCTTTGGTTCTCCTTGAGCCAATCATAATGGAAGAACCTAAGCCATCGTGTTCTTTTTCTGATGCTGTTGAAGTGCTGGCATCTGCCCGTGCTACAAAGCTCTAGAAAGCCATTCTCATTAGTCCGATTAGAATTAGTGTGCGTGTGGGTAAATGCAGGGTGGGTGAACACAAGTAACACGAGCTAAGTGTTTCCTTCTAAATATCATACGAATTGTTGTCACCCTTTCACTCAAGTGATTTGAGTACCCAGCTACAATATGGGAAATGGTTTCAAATCCTCCTGCTGTGTAATGGGAGAGGGCTGATAACTCACCAAAGAGTTTCCTAATCAATGTTTAGGCTCCAGTGTATTTCAGTCATTTTTTTCTCTTGATGTTGCTTTTACTTGTACTGAATACCTACATGTTCATCAGTCCAAGAGGGGCCATAAGTCTGCAGTTCAATAATTAGAACTCGCTCCTGGGGGAGAAGGGCTCGTGCAGGCTCTAGACTTTGCTCCTGTGACTGAATAGCATAGAAGTCCTAAAAGTTCATTAGGAGACCATTCTGTTAAGTGAGGACTCTGACTGCCTCTCAGAGCAGCTGGGTGTTGAAGAGATCGCCACCTCTTTTTAGATCTAGCTGTAAATGACTTGCTGAAGGTCTTAAGAGTCCACACCAGAGTGAAGAACTCGCCTGCTTCATGTGGGAACTGTACACAGAGCTCAGGCTTAGTTCTTCATTGCTCGCAGAATCCTGTGCCTTATTCCTTGTAACAGCTACAGGGAGCTTCTAGGGGAACTAGAAGTATGCAATTAGTATTATATAAGGCAACTCTTTTGAGCAGCAGGCACACATTTTGTGCTGCTGCTCTGCATTTCATCCCATCTTGCTGCAGGCCAAAGCACTGCCCACCAAACAGCACAGTTCTGTTGCGTCTTGCAGGATCTCTACATCGTCCCCTGCATTAGAGTATGTCCAAGCTGAGGTCCAGCAATCTCCCTTCCTGCTTGGATTCCCAAAGCAACAGAGAGAGCACAGAGCATGAGGAAGCCCCTACCTTTTTTTTAGGGGCTTCTCCAAGCTTGACCTCTCCCTCCTACGCAAAGCTAATGTAAGATATATGGCACAGCGAGCGCCTTCCATCAAAGGGCTTTTCTTGAGCAGGCCTAATTACATTGATAGGATGTGTCTGATGCTTCCAGATAACCAGCCTCTGCAAAGCTTTCCAGTGGTGCAGCTTACTTTGGGTTAGCTCCTGACCATGTCCAGGTGCTTAGGGAGTGCAGGGGACAGAGACACTCCACCGTTACCTAAAATCCCTTCTCAACCTGACCCCTTCTACCTCCTAGAGAATCTCCAAAGCCCTTCAAGTGCACCTGAAAGAAAATAATTTGTTTTATATTTCACCCAATGTTTATATTTTAATATTTTATACATTAAGTATTGTATATATTTTTATGCCTTTATTTAGCATACCAGTTATAGTTAACTTACACCGTATTTTACCATTAAGTTCTCCACATTATTTTCACAATCTCTCCCTGAGGTAAGCGACATGGTGCCTCAAAGTGCCTCAGTCACCTCCCTGTGAGTGGGGTCACCTGAAACACTTTGCTCAATCCATAAAACATTTTTACCTCCCTCTTACTGCTGTGCCATGAAACAAATTCACATGGCACCAATTTCCTTAAGCTTAAACTGTGTCTACTCGTGATCCTATAGAAGTACATAAGTGACTGTACTTTCCAGGGGGACTAAATGCCTCCAAGTGACACACCAAGCAGCTAGTGCCTCTGCAACTCCACCTGCTACCAGCTGAGCAGCCATAGCAGGTTTTGCTCTTTAAGACGTGCCGAGAACCTCATTCCATTTTCAAAACAGACATTTTTAGCTCTGTTAGAGGAAGCACATAATCCAGGGGTCGTTAAAACATACCACTGATTACCATTGTGAGAACATTTCTATCTTCCTAAGCATTCCCTTACGAACGTGATTTTTATTCTACCAAAGCAACGCGAGCGGCATCTGCCTAGAAGCCAGCCCTTCTTGAAACATGTCTTCCTCCCGAGAGGTTCCTGTGCACATAGCATGATTTAGTTGAGCAACCCTTTCATTTTCCGAGTAATTCTTAGAAATAATTCCCACTTGAAAAGGCTGCCAAGAAGAGGTTAATTTATGGCTGCTCCTTACGGGGGGCTTCGACACGCCGATTGCGGTAAGGCAAAGCATCGCGTAGGGATTTTGCATCAGACGGCGCGGAAAGAGCGCCGAGGCGAGCTCCCTCCCCGCGGGGAAAGCGGCGTTCCCCGCGGAAAGGCTCCGAGGCGAGGCGCGCCGCTCCCCGCGC